>NC_134311.1:20955996-21259026 GCF_949628215.1 Phalacrocorax aristotelis | reverse complement strand
AATGAATCAGAATCCTATGTCTTACATGTCTGGGGGCAGGAATAATATTAACCTCAACTTTATTTTCAACTAGAAACACTGAGTTTTTTTGCCATGGGTAAGAATCAAGTTTTACAGTTTTACAAAACTGCTTTTCAGTTCTGGGAGGAGGAAAAAAATGTAAAGACAAGAAAGGGGAAGTAGAACTGCTAAAGGCTTTTTCCAGAAAAAGATTGTATTCTACAGTCCTGTTACTATCTTCAGGCCTTCAAACCATCCCCAAGTTCAAGAGCTAGAAATCTAGGTAGTAGTTTACAGTTGTTGCAGATTGCTGAGTATAACCAAATATTAAGGCTAGCAGGATAACTTTTTGGTTCTAGTCTTGATGCTGAAATTTTGAAGTGATGATGTGATGATGATGTGTTGGTTCTCTACATCTGAAGTCTGCATATCCTTGTTTTGAGTGTGAATTTCGCCAAGCATCTTGAAAACTTCATTTTGTCACAGTAAAATTGCATTACAAAATTTTATTGAAGATAGATAAAACCAAAATAAAACAGACTACATCACGATTGTCGTATTTTAAGGTAGAAATTGGAATGAGGATATGAGAAAGTAATTTTCTTTAAAAGTAGAAAAATAAAAGCTTAAAGTGACAGTAGAACAGTATAGTTAATAGAAGAATCGTTAAGACACACCCAGTGCTTATCAAATGTGAAGGAAAGCTCAAGTCTCTTTAAATCAAAGTTGTAAAAAGAAAAATCCCAATTATCTGAGACCAATGATTATGGAAGGGTAACAACTTGTTTAAGAAATGTCTGGAACATAAAGGGTGTAAGTATAAGGTAAAGAGCATGCTTGGAATGCCTTTTAAGGTTTTTGGGTTTTAATTAGATCTTAATTTATCCCTGCACTTCCAAGATGCGACCTTCATATAACAATCTAAATAAGACCTTGTAAAAGAAATGGTTCTTTTGTGTTGTATGAAATCAAAGAATAAAAGAAATGAGGCAGGTCACTTTTGTATTAAAAGAATACACTTGTGATATGAAGGGTTTTTATTTGCGAAAGGTCTTAAGCATTCAATGATAATCTGAAATCTTCCCCAAAAAAGGTGAAAAGTATTCTTGATGGTGTTACTGGCAGTGTCGATATACTTCAGTGTTGCCAACTAAGAGCGCAGTTAGGGTTGCTCTAAATATTTAGAACTACATAATGCATCTGTTTACAATTTTTTGAAGAATTTTTGATTGTATAAAACAAAAAATTTTGTTTGGGGTAGGTTGTTTTTTTTTTTCCTTAAAACCATTAAAATGGAGTTGCTGCTGATACGCTATATCCATAATTATGGTGCTACAAAAAGTTTATCATGACCGATCTCTCTGGTTTTCAAATATTTATTCAGGTAGGCCGGATAAACATATCAAAATGTATCTAATACTGTCTTGCTGGGGAACCACAAAGGGAAAACGTTGGTGTTACTCAGTGGAATCCGTTGTGTTATAAACCAGAAGTACTTCTCATGTTCAGCAGATTCTGTCTGGGGTTTCCTGCTGACTCTTTCTCATTCCTGTGTGAAACAGTGATTTAGGAATTTATTTGAGAGAAACTTAAGAGGATATACCTGACTTGGGACTTGTAATTTTTCTTTGGTGTTTTTGCAATTTAAAGTGGCTTGTAGTGCAGGAAGATCCTCCTGCCTCTTTAAAAACACATAATAATCCTACAGTTACAAGAAGAAAGGGAGAACAGCAGCACTAATGAATTTTGCTGTAGATTTGGAAAGAAACTAGAGGAGGATTTTGAAGAGAGATGTCAAAGTCAAATAGCCTGTTAATGGTAACCTTTGCCAAAGTCCTGTATTTTTCAAGAGGCTCTAAAATAAAGCATGTTTCCAAACATGTAGAAAATTTGAGTTATGCTGGCTTCTTAGAAGGTAAAATTACTAAGTCTTGTATTGCACTAATCGTTCTGTTAGTTGTATGGAGAGAAAGTCTTTATGTTTAAATCAGCAACCTGTTGACGGTAATGGAAAATATTGAATCAAGCCTAAATACTTGGTAATCTGAAATATAAATCAAGCTCTAGACAGAGGAAGGTGGAAGCTACTACTTGGGTCTATTCTAGTCTCACCAGAACTATGTAGATACTTAACTCAAGATGTTGTGCCCCCTTTCTCCCTCTAGAATACAATCAGAACTTGTGTTTACTCAATACTTTTGTAATCTGATAAACAAATAAACCCTGACTTGCTGATGAAAGAAATATGGGTTCCAAATACATTGGACTAGATTCAATTCTTGCATAAACATTTATATAACAAATCTTTAAGAGTACGAGTTGAAAGTAGATTTTGGTAGATCATCTATTAAAAAGACTGTAGAAACAAAAAGCTCACTGGAATCTGGATTTTCCTGCTATTTTGTCGTTAAAACTTTGTCATTTGTCTTCCTGTTTTCTTAAATATGTCACTATAGTTTATACTTCCTACTAAAATGATTTCCATAACTTCAATTAGAGAGGTTTGGCATCTGAAGATTTTGGTAGTGATTGGGGGTGGTGGTGGAATTGACCTTTTCAGTAACCCAGACATCAGACTTGTAACTTTTACTACATTGCTGCTTAATGACAGAACCGATATTTTACCCATCAAAGAGTTAGTAGGTGCCAAAGGATAATTTTGCTGCCTTTTTTTCTGTGTGTGCCTGTGTAGTTTGGGTCGTTGGGGCTTTTTTGGAGGGTTTTCTTGTGTTGGGGAGGTTCTTTTCTTCTTTTAAAGGCCAAAAGCAGAAAACCAGTGAGTTTAATTTTTTAGGACATGTTGTTAAAGCTTAGGAGGGCTAGCTCTAATCATGCTGAAGGAGGAGTAGTGGTTGTCAGTAATGAACTTCCTCCAGGTTGTGTGGTGGTTTTTTTGGGTGTTTTATTTCTCAGGAGGGGGAACAGAGTTCCTCAAAGATTAATTTATGGGCAGTTTTTCTGTCAAGGACATGGAGATATGAAGCAAAGTATCCAAGGGAATTGCCAGAAGGGATGAGAAGAGCTTGCTTATTATTGTAAATAAGGACTAGAGAGGATTAGGATTGTTATCTAAATATAAGGCAGGTAAACATAATTTAAACTGAAGGTTAGTTTTGGCACAGGAATAAGTTGACGCAGGCTGACCTGCTGTTTGAGATGGAACTTGATAAGCTTATTGGAGGATTTAATTAGCATAGTGTTTGTACCAATAGGAGGTTGAATGTGGTGTGCCAGTGGGGAGGCATTGCATCCAGTTTTTGTTATAAAACAAAATAGCAAGAGTTTTGTATGTCCTGTTTAGGGTCACCCTAATGCACAACTTGATATCTAAGAACTGTTTCATCAAATGGTAACCTTTATTCGTCTGTCTGCTAATTGGTTCTTTTTTTTCCCCCCCCATCAAGGGCTTGGATGGTTTTAGATCAATACAGAAAGAAGTCAAAGCTTTTTCGCACTAAAGTTCTGTTGGCTCCACTAGGGGATGATTTCCGCTATGTTGAGAGCTCAGAATGGGATCAGCAATACCAGAATTATCAGAAGCTGTTTGATTTTATGAATTCTCATCCTGAGTGGCACGTTAAGGTAAATACAACACTTCTTCGGGTTTGTGGAGGAAACAGTATTTCTCAGTGTTTTGAGATTCTTCATGGAAAAAAGTTGTGGTTTGTTTTTTTTTAAAAACTGTGGAGCTTTCTGTGTTATTTAACAGCAGATCGGTTTGTTTTGACAGATGACATTTTTAACCTTTACCATCTCCCCTCCTCCAAAAAAACCTTTGCTATTAATAATATCTGCTTGAAAACTATAAATAGTATCCAAACCAGATTATTTTAGAGTACAGCTATAAGGTTTGATTGTTTTCTTAGTACTCTTGTTTTCACAGGCTTCAGGCATTGTTATTTAAGGCTCTCAGGCTTTTTTGTTTAAAACTATTGTATTTTCTTATTAGCAGTTCAAGCAAACTTTGCTTTGCTTGGGTCCTCTTGGTTTTATGTCCCAAAACAAATAAACAAAAAAATCATAAAAGGCGTCATTGCTGGCACATGTTGAATACAGTAAAATATAGCAGATTGACCTGGCTACAAAAGGAGTGAATGTACTAACACAATTCTCAGATATCACTTTAAATCATTAATTATGTTTGAGTCTTAATGAACGCATTCATACATTCTAACATGCAAGCTGAGTACTTCAGAGATTACTTGTGCTGTAACTGTTCTCTGTTTTCAGACACCTTTTCGTCATCTTTCAGCATGAGAATAAGTAGTAGGGGACCACAACTTTGTTTTCTCTGGAGTATCCCATGAAAGCGCATTATTGCTGCTTTTACATTTAGGCTTTTTAAACCTCTATGGTCACTTTCAAATGTATTGTTTGTGCGTGCATCTTTTTTCCCCTCACCATTCCTCTAACTGCAGATTTAAGTAGTGACTGTAGTGTGTTAGTTCTTCCTGCTGACTTCTGGACTTCTGTTCTGCATAAGAAATATGATCTTTTGGGATCACAGTGTGTCTGAGAGCAGATTTTGCATCTTTCTTTTATGGGATGTGGGTGACATATGTGTGAATGCCTGCTATGTCTTACTGGAGGGAGATAGACCTGGAGAGTGCTCTTTAAAATCTTTTAAATCTAAAGCTTGCTGCTATCACCAGCTTTACTCCCCTCAAACTGGATATAATGTGCAGGTAGTTACTCTTTGGATACTAACAGTAGTATACTCTCTGCAGTCTCCATTCCTACTAAGCTGAGATGGATGATTTCTTCTTTGGGGCAGTTCTTCAAGGACCAGTTGTGTCCTTAGGCATCTGAAAGATCTCTATCTGAAAGGTTCTGCTCAGCCCATTGTCAAGGACTCTAGGAGTATACTTCGTTAGGATGAGAGGAAATGGCCTCAGGCTGCGTCAGAGGAAGTTTAGGTTGGATATTAGGAAAAACATCTTCACCGAAAGGGTTGTCAAACATTGGAACAGGCTGCCCAGGGAGGTGGTTGAGTCTCCATCCCTGAAAGTATTTAAAAGAAGGGTAGATGTGGTGCTTGAGGATATGGTTTAGTGGTGGACTCGGCAGTGATAGGTTAGCAGTCGGACTCAATGATCTTAAGGGTCTTTTCCAACCTTAACAATTCTATGATTCTATGAAAACTCTGTCATAATGTATATATGGACCAATTCACGTTTTTAGGCAACATTGTGACATGTTGTTTGCTCTGCATTTGATTTGGCAACTCTGCCTATTCTTGTGGTCAGAGATTTTTTAGGTGACACTTTAGATATCATTACGTGTTTAGATAACATGCTCTGTTCTGTTGTGTTAGATCCACTGTATTCTAATGTTTAATAGCTAAGAATGTATCTTCTGTAGAGTGAAAGACTCGGCTAATGTGGTCTAAGGATGAAACTTTTAGTCTAGTATCAATAAATCTGGTATGGGTGTTTTCAAAAACAAGAACTACCACGTTTCCACTTCTGGTTTGCCTTTTTTTTTTTCTTTCACACATAATATGAACTCGATACCAGCACTATGTACTATTGAAACCTATGAAGAGTTCTGATTCTCCAAGAGATGTAGTGCTAGGCCCAAAAAATTCTTCTCAAGCAGAATTCAGGTTCCAGAATTATGATACAGAGGGGCTGAGGAGAAGTGTTAGCCTCAGGAATAAGGCTCAAAAACCTACACCTGTTCAAAGAACAGGTCTTGTAGGTTTTTGTCTTGTAGGTGTCTGTGATAGTGAGGGAAAAGGCCAAGTGTCCTAGAAGTGCCTGATAAGGCAAGGATCACTGCTATTGGGATTTCTGTGGTGATACGTCTCTTTCTCTGCTTTACTGCAAATCAAAGTGGCAAGCTATCATACTGTATCCACTTAACAGATACTTGGATCTTCTGAATGATTTTGAAGAGTCGATACTACTTGTTTGGGTTTTTTTAATGTTAAAATTGCACGTCTTTGTTGTAACAGGAATAGTCCTTGTATTACATGTCATTTTTAAAAGATTTTTACTAAAAGCTTGTTTTCTGGTGTTGTAAGTTGTAGCATGATACTTTGTGTACTAGTTAAAAAAAAATAATTAAAAGAAAACAAAAAAGTGACAATTCAAATTTTAAGAATTATCTTATAGTTTCTTATGATGCTAAATGTGGTAGTGTGAGAATAGAAGTAGCTGTTCTCACTTCCATTAATTGTTTTTCCATCCTCATCGTAAATCCAGTTTGTCTTCTATGCCTTTTTTAACAACACCTCTCAATGACAACATTGACATCAGTACCTTCCCCTTTTTTATTTTCCCCCTTTTTTTGTATCCCTCGAGCTTGAGGGTACTGTCTTTTGACCTTCCCTGTAAAGGGCTTTATTGCATTATTTGTCTGAGTACTTTTAAAAATGACCAGAAGATAATGAATTTTTTGTACTCCCCCATATTACATCTCTAAACACATTTTCTTTTTATAGTCTTAAACAGCTTCTGAAACATGCTATTGTTGTGATCAACAGTCATCTTGGCTTAAGCATATGTTGGAGATCTGGAGAACAACAGAGTTAATTTTGAAAACACAGGATTAATACAACTATGCTCTTGTTATATTACGTTAATTTTTCTGTAGTCCAGACATCTACTTACATAGTATTGAGATATTACTTAGCTCATATATTAGACTTACTCATAAGACATGGAAGAAAACTTTGAGATTTAACTTGTATTTTAGATACTGATATATACCTCTTTTTTAAAAGTATTTTGTATTTCATGAATCATAGAATGGTTTGGGTTGGAAGGGACCTTTTAAAGGTCATTAGTCCAAGCCCCTGCAGTGAGCAGGGACATCTTCACCTAGATCAGATTGCTCAGAGCTCCTTCCAACCTGACCTTGAATGTTTCCAAGGATGGGGCGTCTGCCACCTCTCTGGGAAACCTGTGCTAGTGTTTCACCACACTTATCATAAAAAACTTCTTCTTTATATCTAGTCTGAATCTACTCTCTTTCAGTTTAAAATCATTACCCCTTGTCCTATTGCTGCAGGCCCTACTAAAAAGCCTGTCTCCATCTTTTTATAAGCTCCCTTTAAGTATTGAAAAGTAAAAGTAATAAGGTCTCCCCACAGCCTTCTCTTTTCCAGGATGAACAGCCCCAACTCTCTCAGCCTGTCCTCACAGGAGAGGTGTTCCAGCACTCTGATAATTTTTATGGTCCTTCTCTGGACCTGCCCCAACAGGTCCATGTCTGTCTTCTACTGAGCTGCAATGAGGTTGAAATGCTTTTGGAAAACCTATTCAGCTTGTCTGAAAAGTGTGCAGGGAAACGTTAAAGCTCTTTAGGATAGCATTTCTGCTGTAATTCTGCTGGAAGACTAGCACATTTCTGAAATGTATATGAAATATGAAATGTATATTCATTCTCTTCATATGTCTACATAAAGACAATGGAACTATGTTACAGTAATTTTAATTTTTATTCAGGCCCAGTTTGGAACTTTGTCAGATTACTTTGAAGCTCTGCGCAAAGAAAGCAATTTGGATGAAAAGAGCAGCAACTCATTTCTCCCTGTTTTAAGTGGGGACTTCTTCACATATGCAGACAGAGATCATCATTACTGGAGTGGATACTTTACATCACGACCCTTCTATAAACGACTGGATAGGGTCCTGGAATCCTACTTACGGTAAATACTGCCATCCAGTAAAGTCATAACACATGTCTTGGCACATGGGGAGGGATGAATGTACGAGTACTCTAAATCTGTTGGACATATGGAAAAGTGATTTTGAAATGCACAGTTTAAGTTTACTTACAATAAGGTGAGCCTAAATGGCCCCAAATGTAGTTCTTGTTACAAAGATTAGTTGGTAATTCTGTTTTTTTCAGTAAATTCACAGAAATACAATGATGTTTTTTTCCATCCAAACAAATAAGTTGTTCTAAAATGCTATTCAAATGATCAGCAAATCCAGATTCCATTAAAAATAACAGGTAGTATGCTTTTTATTTCTATGTCAGATTTGGGTAGCTGTCAAATCAATCTATCATTATGGCTATACAATGAAGTCTTTTAGAGAGGTGCAAATTTTACAAGAGTTGTCTTAGATTGTAAGGTACTGCTTTGCTGAAAAATGTATCTTCTTTAACGAAAAATTATTGCTGAATTTTGGCAACGGAGTATTTAAGTAGTTCTCCCTTGTAGCAGCTGTAGATGAGATGCATTGTAAAACAATTTAACTGCATTTTAAGTCTCCAGGAAAAAATCTGGGGCAGATGGATATGATGATGTAAACCCTGGATGTTTCATCTATTTCCAAAACTTAAAAACTCAGTTTCCAGAAGATTATTCTTCCAAGGATCCTTAGGATACTTTTTGTCTCTTTAAAAGGATACTTTTTGGCTCTTTAAAATACAGCTATTGTAGTACTCTATATGCTGTTCAGACCTTTTTGTGCTAGAGAAGAACTTCTGTAATGCTGAGAAATCCTTCCTTAAGGATTTCTTACAATTCTTTTTTTGTGTTGTAATGGCTGCTACAGCAGTGGAGGGAGCAAGAGAGGTGTGGAAAGTAGCGTTTTGGGAGCATGGAAAATAGCATTTTGGAGGCAGATACAAGTACCTTTCAGAAGAGGAACCTTTGTATCTAGCAGACTGTTTTCCCTCTTCCAAGGAATCAAGTCTTTACGGTGGTAAAGTGGAGCTTCGCAAGCTTGGGACACAGCTCATCTGTGTTCTGTATTATGCTTTGCTTGTAATGAAAGTGGCTTTTTCTAGACTTCTCTCTGCACTCAGAATACAGAGAAAAAGACCTGAGGAAATAAAGAAAATGAGTGAAGAAGAAATTAAAGCAATAGAAGAACTAAGAAATGTGTAAGGAGGAGTTAGATCAAGGCCCCAAGAATAGAAAAGTGTTAGGGAAAAGACAATGTAACGTAACTTTCAAAGAATTGCATTGACCAGCAAGGAGAAAAGTTTCACAAATGGGATAGCAGGGAGGAAAGAAGCCAAAGACTGTCAGGAAGGAGAAGAAAAATAAGGCTAGAGCTGAGAGGAAGGACAAAAAGCAAGGCAAGGATCCCTTTGGCAGACAAATGTAGAAATAATACAGTAAATGGAAGTTATCAGAGGAGTGATTTCTGCACTGTTTTAATCAGAACTTTGGAATGTTAGAAGTGTTATGCTTAACTTATGTATGAAACTGAGAATGTTAGAAGCTTACAAAGAGGACATTTGTAAGGCTAACAGTAATTAGGAAGTTTGACAACTCTTCAGAAATAATTTGCAAATAGAGTATCAAGCATCACTAGGAGCATGATTTTATTAGAAGGCTTTTATTTTTTACTTAATGTATTGACATTATAAATGCTAATTAGCTCCGTTCTCATTAGATTGTTTACCATAAGAATCTTTGATTTTCAGTGAAAACAGGCATGTTTAATACTGCTACTGAAAAAGACAAGATATATAGGAAACAGGAAAGATGATGTCCTTATAAACTGAACTCCCTACTTGTTTTTCATACTTTTGCCTAGATTCCTTTTTGTTAAAATGCACCAGGGATTTAATTTTCTTTTAGCTTTATCATAGCCTATTGTCTCAAAATTTTTAAGTGTCTTTACTTTGTCATTTTCCTCTTAATTACTTATGTTGCAGAAAACTTCATATGAATTGCTTTCAACATTATTTGTAATATTTACAACTTTACGCTGTTAAGATTGCTTCATGTAAGAATTTCAATTTCCTTTAACTTCTGAAAAAGATGCTAGACTTACAGGTAGAAAAATCTCGGAAGGAAAACTAAACCTTCAGTCTTAGGAATTAAAACAAAGCATGTTTTGAAAAATTTACCTGGGAAGTTTTTCATCCTTCATTATCGTCTGTGAGTAACATGTAAGAACAAAATATATAGATGTGTTCTTGCCAGTTTAATATTAGTTTTTTTGGCAGTTTTGCTTTCAGAGACCTGGAGAATCTTCAAGGATGGCATATTAAATGTGAGAACAGCAGAATTAGGGATTTTGTGTATTATTTATTTTCTTTAAAGTCAGAGGAAATACATTATGATCATATATAAATAAAACACCCTCACCCCAACCTTGTGATTAGATTTTCCACAGTACTTTTTGAGCTAACTTATATCTATCTAGTGTGCCTATATATGTGTATGTATAAATATGTGGGGGAATGAACCATGAACAGAAGATAATATATATGTGTGTGTATTCTTCATAAAGGATGAATGCTTTTAAGTTCCAGCAGTACCAGGATTAAAAAGTACTTCATTGCTGCTTAATAGCCAGGAAACAGTGTTCAGCCTCAGGATCTGCTGCAATGACTGGACATTTAAGCAAGAAAAGAGTTAATTGTTTGGGTTTTTCCTGTTTTAAAAAGTTTTGGGTTTGTACATTAAAGAAAGTACATGAAAGTGTAAGGATTTGGTAATGGAGATTGACATCATTGCTGATTTGAGACATAATTGATTTTTTAATCTTAAGTGAGAGATGGATGAGAAGTGGATGGATTGAAGTAGTTTGGAGGGTGATGAAATCAGTGACCAGAAGTTTGTTTAATGTAATAATGGAAAAATGCAAAGAACAGTATAGTTGGGGGCAAGTTAGGAACATGTTCTGTGACCTCATTCTTTACAAATGTAATCCGGGAAAATTTGTGGTAAGTCTGCAAAAGAAGACTGTTGAAGTGATTCAGAAGCAGGACAAGAGCTGCAGTGTTACTTCTAACTGTACAGATGGATAGAAAAGACCACATCTTGAGAGTTCAGAAACTTTTGGAAAAATTATTTATTATTTATTTAGACTATGGATAAAGTGGACCTAAAGGTAACCTAGTGTAGGCTTTGAGCAATCAGTGAGACAAATTTTGGTCTATTTGTAGTGCCCCATCAGGTAGAGATACAGTGACAAATTACAACAGAGTTGATAATCTGTTGTATAAAGTAGATGAATTAGCAGTAACTACTTCAGATAATCTGCAGTGGTTTGTAATAGAGGTGAGAAAACCAAGACTTCAGTATCTTTTCATAGAAGCTGTATACAGAGAGGTAAATGCTTACTTATAAGTTGAAGAGTTCTCTAATACAATGTTTCTTGTTTTACTTCTGAGTATCTTTAATTTTTGAACATAGAACCATTCTAATGTTTAGGATGATATGGAGCCTTGGAAGGTAAATTCTACATCTAAGAGACTGATGTACTGAATGGATCTGTAAAACAGAATCAGTTACTTCACTGAAAGTCAAGAGTTCCAAGTGTTCCTTATAGACAAAATGAATTTAAAGTGAAGTTCTGGAAGCAATATGAACTGAAAATGTATTTTCTATACAGCTTCATTTTAATGTTACTTCTTTTGGTTTTAAGGTTGTTACCTTGTTTATAAATAATGGACATCCCTATTAAAAAAAAACAAACAACAAAACAAAAAGCAAAACCGAAAACGAAAACAAAAAAAAAAACACCTGACATGGATTGTCGGGAAGGAACTCTAACCAGTATTCTGAGGACTAAAACTTTTTGTGTTCTCTTCTTCATAGCTACAGTTGCATCAGTGTTTAGTGGCTAAGCCAAATTGTTTAATAAAAGGTGATACACTTTCAGACAAAGTTTATCCACTAGATGATTGTGCATCTGGTGCCATTTTAACTACAATATACTTGTTTTCCTTTCAAGTTAAGCTATGATAGAACAGAATAAGGGGAATGCATAGATGTGGGAATTTGCACAAAGAAATGTTAAACTCGCAGTCATTAAGCTTTGGTACACTAGTAATAAAAAAGAGGAATTACAACTTTTAACGTCTTAATTTTGTGTGGAGCTTCAGGGGACTTACCTGTAAGAGCAAAATCTCATCCTATTCCTCAAATATTGACAATATGAAAATTAATTGAGCTATGTACAGTGTATCTTTCGTTTGACACATGCTGCTTGCCGTTTTTACATAATTGTCACGTATATGATGCATAAAGACAAAGAGACAAAACTTAATTCAAAGGTATTTTTCATGTTAATAGTTAATAACAATGCACAGTCTGAAAATCCAAGTTGAGAATAATTTTAAAAATTTGTTGTTGTACCTACTTTAAATTTGAATACATGGACTCACAGACAGCTTGGGTAAATGTAAAAGTTAACGTGTTTTCCTTTTTTCTTTGTTTTAGATTTTTTTATTTGCATTCTTAGTAGTTTTACATCTGTCTCAATAACATATATTGTTTTACTTTCTTTGCTTTAATGACATTAACCTGTATCTTCCTGGTTTCTTCAAACACTTGTGAAACCTTCATTAAGCTTAAATAAAGTTTGGAAAGGAATCTGGCACTTTTCAGGCCTACAGAAAGAGAACTGTAACATTTTAGGAAAAGGAGATAGGAAAGAAGTTAACAGATGGTTTCCCAGAATTTCTACAGGCATCGTTGTTAGTCAGATATTCAGAATGACTGGCAATTATAGGTTTATGGGTTAGGTTTTGCCTTTTGTTTTGTAAAATAAATGTACATTTATATAAAGCAAGTGAGAACCTAATGGTAATATTTCAGTGCTAGGCTTTTGCATAAGAAATAGGAGAGAAGGGCTCTGCATTCTGTTCAGTCTAAGGGTTTTTGAATCCAGTGTTCTCACCCTTCAGGTGACTATATAAAGACCGCCCAAGTCTTTAGAAGAATTTAGTTTGCTTAAAGTACAAATGGCAGAATAGATATTATACAGAGTGTATAGAATATATATTTTTTGGGGGGTAATTTTATTTGTTTAGTAAGTTGCTTTTTGAAATGGGGATTGTATGTGTCCTGAAAGGCAGTCTATACTTACTGTATCATTTTAAGATCAGTTGTGTATACCTCACACATTTGTGAAAATGGTATGTTATTTGTACTGACATAATTTATTTTAAAGCTCTATTTTCCATCACTGAAGCCTTACAGAAAGCTTACAAGATGTTAAAGTAGTTTAACTGTTTGAAGGCTTGAAACGGGCTAAAAAGTACAAGATTAAGGTTTTAAAGAACTTGTAGAACTAGGTGTGAGCAAAGATGTAAAAGCATCAGTTTATACTTCAGGTAAAATGTGTGTTGCTTTTTGCTTTTTAAACCTGTATAAGTATTTCATTCTTCTTTGCAATTCCAGGGCAGCTGAAATCCTCTACTCCTTGGCTTTGGTACAGTCCAGTAAATCTGAGAAGACGAGTGTATTTCCTTCAGTGGATAACTATAAATTGCTGACAGAAGCTAGGAGGAACCTTGGACTCTTTCAGCATCATGATGCTATTACAGGAACATCTAAAGATTGGGTAGTTGTGGATTATGGCACTAGGTAATTTATTATATATTTATAAACTTTAATCTTAATTTCCCTTTTTGCATTTTTGAAACAGAAGTATTTATTTCAGAGATGCAAATTTGCTGTAACTAGCTACATACTCAGTACTGAAAGTGTAATGGTGCTCTACAAGAGGAGTGGATTTGCTTAACCATGCTCTTCATTTATGAAATAATTTTTAATCCTCTGAAGTAAGAGTTTGATGGTCAAACAAAATTTCTGAGGTTTCAAGAGAAGCTAGGTAGACACGATACCAAGAGTTCTTTAATAACAGAGTGGTTTTTTTTTCTGCAGTAACTTGTATAGGAGAACATTTTATATGTGCCTGTGCTAAGTAATGGTGAAGAGACATACTAATTTAAGCATATATTCCTTGGAAAATCCCACACGTTCTGTAACCTACCATTCTTCAATGTGGGAAACTTTTTTCATGTTGCCAGTCTTCTACTTAATTTGTCGACTGTTGTTTATGGCTGTTATATCTGATGGATAGTTGCTTTCTCAGTATTGACAAATACTTTGTGGAAGAGGACTATATAAAATATATATATGTATGTCTGTGTAGGTATATGTGTGCTTTAATTATGCATTTGTTCAGAAAATTTTTACGTATTGGAATGTTAAGCACTAGCAAATTTGAGGTAGATGATCGTAGATGGTTGATGGTAGAGCATGTCCATTAAATAAGTTATTGTTTTAAATGCCTCTAAAATACTATTTCTCGGTTTAAACTACTGCATTCATTACAAGTATTTTTAAATTCATGAATTTGTTAATTTTTTATCTACTGAACATAGGTATAATCAAGGTATAAACATAGGCAACACAGTTGGTTATGAGAGAGTAAAATCAAGGCTTTTTTCACTTCACAAATAAAATTACACAGGTCTGTATTTCAGAATTTAAAAACCCTGTGTCAGCTGAAGCAATGGAAATAATGGTAATAACTAAAATTTTTGTGTTTGTTTTTTTCTAATCCTGCTTAAAGGCAATCTTGACTTTGTGACTAGCATTTCAGGCTTGTCTCCACTAGAGTTACTGGAAAACAAACATATGAAACACAAACTTTCCTAAGATTAATATTTTGAAAAAGTACTTTGAGGGTATATGTTTTGTAGCACAGCAGGGGGGTGGAGATTTACCTAATTTTCAGTATGCAAAGTGGGAATATAATGAAATTCAGGGTATTTCTGCATTTTGCATTCTGGTCACCCATTACAACCAGCTGTTCTTAATTTCATCCTATATTGGTATTAAAAATTAGATTTATTTTTCTGTAACTTACTCTTTTGAGCTCTTTAATATTTTTAAATTTTGATGTTATTGTATTGACTAAAACCAACTGAAAACTAAGACTTTAAAATTTTTAACAGGCTTTTCCATTCAATAATGAATTTGAAGAAAGTGATAATTGACTCTGCTCATATTCTTATCCTAAAGGATAAAGGTGCTTATAATTATGACATATCAACTCCGTTCCTGAAGATGGTGAGCTGTTTGTCTTGATTTTCTCCAAAAATAAAATGTGAACTATGTCTTTTCAATACAGCGTTAGTGGCATAGGAGAAGTCAGAATGAAATTAATTGCTAATATCTGCTCAGAAGTCTGCTGCTTATCTCTGTTCGTATTAATTGAAGATACTGGAAACTAAAAAGTGAAAACTTCAGCAGTTAATGCTGAAAAAACCCCACACATCTGAAGTAAATGGGCTTATTTTGTTCCATTTTGTGAACCACATAGTGAAACAAGGTGTTCTAATTTTCTTGTGGGTATAAATTTGTTGGTGACTTCAATGACACGCATATGATAAATGAACATATAATGGCATGCAGTCCTGTAATTTGTCTTTGCTTATTACTTAACAAATGTAAGAAGAGGAAAATATCCATCCTGAATTTGCAGTCTAAGCTGAATTTGCAAAATCAGTTCTAGACAAGACCTCGTGCTTTTTTCCTTAGCCGCAATTCGAAACAGGAATCTACTGATGATGAATTCAGCAACAGATCCCCACATATCATTTTGAGATCCACTTTACAGTGAAGAGGACCTTGAAAAAACACACTTGCTAATATTGTTTCCTTTCAAAATTCTTAGTTTCTTCACTTTCTGGACAAAAGCTCTCTGCTGTGGTAGCAAGGTGGTCTTAGGAAGTCAACCTAAATCCATAGACCTGGAATAAAGAGGAAACAAGGTGCTTTAGTTTCTTTATGCATAAACATAGCAGTCAGTCTTTATATTATTACCTCACACTTATAACATAACTAACATGACACACATTCTGCTGGCTTAGATGTGCCAGATGTGTCACACCTTGAATTACTCTTCCAGTCACATATTTTTTAAAAAAACAAAAGTTAAAATAGTTCTCTATACATTTTATGACTTTGATACTAATACATATGTCCATGCTGCATATATGTGCCTGTGGGTGTGTGCTGTGTGGATGTGTGCCACAAACATGTAATTTTTCTCGTGGTTGGAAAAGCTAACAAAATGAATGTACATATTCATAAAGTAAAAATATTTTGAAGTTGTTCATGGAATGAAGTTTTCACTTCTGCTTTGAATTGTATTGGAGGATGTTGTGAGGTTACATTTTACTAAACTTCCAATCTTCCTGTACTTTTATGAGTCTGGATTAATATCACTGGATTATAGAAGTACTAATTGCTGTTTAAACTGTACATTGCCTAGGAGCACACCAAGTCAAACCCACTATTACCACTATGAAAGCAGAAATGAAAACAAAAAAAAGGAAAAAAAATATTTCAATGAATTATATCTATATAAAACAGACAAAGGGCGATTACAGAAGTAGATTATTATTTATCTGTATGTTATAAAGTAACTGCAGCATATCATAAACCTAATATTCCCACAGTACTATGGTTACCACATCAAAAGGTTTTTAATGTGGGATTTTTAGAATGCTAATGGGATATTTACAAAAAAACCTTTTGCAAACCTTGAGCAAGTAGAAAGTTCAAAGGCAGTTGTTTCAAAATTGTGGTATCTTGCTGACTGATGGAAGCTGACATCAGGAATTGCTCAGAGATGGGCATTCAGAATGAATTCGAGAGAGCTGAGAGAAACAAATGATGCAGACTTTAAGATTGAAAAGGGCTGTTGTCTTTGAGGGATGAAGAAGTTAAAAACACATGGCCAATGGAACAGAACAAGAGGCTGTAGCAGGATTCTAGTAGGTAGGCACAACCAGGGGAAAATCACCCTTCTTGAAGCCAGAAAAAAAGGAAGCTGGAAATGAGACATGATGGAAGGATTCCAGAATGACATTGTATGCACTGTGTTTCTGCTTTTCTTAATTATTAATTGCACACAAAAGCATCATGGTTTTCTCAGCTGATAAATCAATACTTTGTACATCATGTGTAAGTTTTACAGACTCTACATTAGTAAACAAACAAAAGCCAGACCAGTTGGAAGACAATACCCTGAAAAACAGAAGAAACTTAGAGATCCCTGAATGATCCAGGTCCGACCTATAAAAGTAAAGCTCTGCAACCATTGCACCATTCCAGTGTATTAGTCTTAGTTCTCTGAGCGTAGGAAAAAAAAGGGGAGTGAGCACTGGATCATATTTTATTTAAGAAAAGAGAGAAACTAGTGAAAAATAAGAATTCATCAACATTGTGAAACAAGTTTACAAGTAGTTTCTATCACATAAAAATAATACACACACCCCAAATTATCTTTTTTGAAAATTTTATGTATTATATAAGGTAAAAATGAGATCTGACAGAAGATTAAACTCTAAATTCTCATAATGAATATACAGGAGTCTAGGATTTCAGAGTAAGTTTATGGTAAGAGAAAGTTAATAAAAAGCTAAGTATTTGCAAAATCTGAAGAAAGTCTGTGATTATGATGTATGCAAAAATGAAAACATGGGGGTGAAAATTTGATAATGGTATATAATAAAATTCATTTAATGAAAGCAAGTTTCTCAACTCATGGGTTAAAATGAGCCTTTTTCTTTTGCCAATCTGAAGTACTAAGTTTATAAACTTTAGTGTTCATTGTTTTTTGTAATGTGTTAAAATAGGCTTCTGTTTCTGGTGTGGCTAGCATGGTTTTATACTTCACAAAGTTAATATAATAGGTAAAGTTCATATATTATAAGTTTAAGTGTATTCAAAAGCAAATTCAAAGATGTTCTCTTGTAGGATGATGTTCAGTCTTCCCAAGATTCCTTGCCACGCAAGACGGTTATAAAGCTGACATCACAACCAAGGTAAATAATTTATGTATTACTTAGTGTCTAAGATTCTTTTAGTAATGTCTGTGCTTTCATTACCTAGGAGGTTTCTATGCCATTTTTTTTTAACTTTCACTCAAAATACAAATAAAAAAAGGTAGAAGGTAGTCTGGCATATTATGCTAATACTATTATGTCTAGTTGAAACAGGACATAGCGCTTCAAAACTATAAAAGATTCTCACACACTACTAGTTTAGCTGTGGCAAGTAGTTTACTATATGCTTTTACAGCATTGTAATCCTTAATAAATTATGCTTGAGAGCAGCAGTAGAAAATTCTAATTAAAATAATTACAGCTGGCTCACTTAACGCTGTGAGCAAAACTTGAGTCTTTGTAAGGCCTAAAAATCGCAACGTATAAATGCTGAATTATCTTTAAAATTCAAGTAGAAGATAAACTAGGACACTGTTTTCTCTTAACTCCAACTTACTGTATTAAGAAGGCTTACTTCTCTATGTATGTGTAGTTCTAGAGTATGCAGCTGAGACTGACAACCTGCTATCCCCATGAACATTCAGCATCCAACCTGAAGTTACTTAAATGTTCATTAAAAGTTGACTAATCCAAATAAAGTGAATAAGATATGATATGAGAGCTGCTGTGTGTGTAAATCAAGTAATACAAGGTTTATACAGAGCAGAAGACGTAAGATTGATTTAAAAACTAGTGAATGCTATTTTTGCTGATGTTAGTGTTTAGTTTCTCTAGTTCTAGCAAGTGGCAAGCCAATAAAACTTACTTGCCTAATTCATGAAAGCGTCAGACTATTCAGCAGACCAGCTGCTACTGTTAAAAAGTTCTAACTGGATTCTTTGAAAAAAATGAGCAAAGATTGGTCCTTGTGAGCTTTTGGGGGAAGCTGTCTTTAGTCCTCTCAAGTTAAATGTATATAATGTGTGTGTATATTTAGCTTTAATATAAGCTTGTCTCTAAAGAAGTCATACTTACATAAATACATTTTTTAAATAGGAGTTTTATTCTCTATAAAATAAATGGAGTGCTAGATAGGTGCTAATAGCTTATCTTAAACTTGTCAAAAACGCAGTTCCCTAGCAATTTAATTAGAATCATAGACTCATTATGGTTGGAAAAGACCTCCAGGATCAAGTCCAACTGTCAACCCAACACCACCATGCCTCCTAAACCATGCCCTGAAGTGCCACATCTACACGTCTTTTAAATACCTCCAGGGATGGCGACTCTACCACCTCTCTGGGAAGCCTGTTCCAATGCCTGACCACCCTTTCAGTGAAGAAATCTTTCCTAATATCCAGTCTAAACCTCCCCTGATGCAGATTGAAGCCATTTCCTCTTGTTCTATTGCTAGTAGCTTGGGAGAAGAGACCAACACCCACCTCACTACCTCTTTTCAGGTAGTTGTAGAGAGCAATTAGGTCTCCCCGCAGCCTCTTCTTCTCCAGGCTAAACACCCCCAGTTCCCTCAACCTCTCCTCATAAGACGTGCTCTCCAGACCCCTCACTACCATCTTGATGTCTGTCTTGTAGTGAGGGGCCCAAAACTGAGCGCAATATTCAAGGTGTTGTAACATTTTCAAAATAACTCCTCAGATATCTTCACTGGGAGGGGACTGCATGTGTTGTATATAAATTCTTGGCTGAAGACAAGTTATAATGTAGACTTTCCTTACCATTTGAGGATAGCTTTAATGGATTTGCTTTCCTTGCTGAGGTTAGCTAATGAAATTTCCCCCATGCCCCTTCCATCCTGTGATGTGTCTTCTGTTTGCATCCACTGTTCCACTTATCTCTCTGCTTAGTATGCTAAGTAAGTTTTCCCTTTTTGGTGTTTATGCATTTCAGGCATTTGGGTTTTTTTTCCTCTTAGTTGCACATAAGTAGATACACATGTCAAGCTTTTTTATTTTAAAATTAATATCCTAGCAGCCTTAAGCTGCTGTTCTCTAAACTTGTCTTAGCTTACTAAGAAGATAACATTGGTAGATAATTTATAATTTTAACATGTCTGGCATTGAAGGTACCATACAGTGATACAAGATGCGGTTTGTGTTCCGAAGACTGTGTAATCAAAATTATGGGATGTTGAATGAAGAGGGGAAAAAATATGAGGAGAAAGGGGAGGACAAAGATTACAAGGGAATATTGATATTGCTGCCCAAAAACCAGTTTTTTGTCATGACTTCCTGTTTGAAAACAATTCCAAAGCAATGCTTAAGGGCACACTACTTCATGTTTCCTTTGTTGTTAAAATTTTCATTTTTATATCTATATATTCAATTATTTTCTCTTATAAAAATGAACTTAGTCTTTCTAGGCTTCTAACTTTGTCTCTGATTGTAGTCTGTATCTCCACTAACATAACTACCATTGTGAAAAGTGGTATGTAAGCTGAGGCAGTAAGTTTTGCTTAAATCTGTGTGAATATTATGTCTGTGCATCTGAGTTTTCTAGGTAACCAGTAAAGATGTGAAATGTTAATTTCTGTAGCACCTTAAATTCAACTTGATAAATTTATCATTAAGGATGAATGCTTAAACTTTAGAGTTTGAAGCATCTAAGACAAACTAATTTTTCATTTAAAATTTTGAGGCATCAGCAGATTGAAAATACTGATTCTCATCAAAACTTTGTTATTTGGTAATCCTCTAGTCAAAATAATTTTTATTGTTCATGTCTGTAGCATGAAAACTCTAGATTTCTTTCTGTTAATATATTCTGATATACCATTATATGGGATAGAGATTAAGTCAATGTAACTGGCAGAGTGTTACTTTTCTTTAATTGGCTGAATGTTCAGCTTTTTGTAGTTTTGCATTTCCATGTCAAGATTTTTAAAAATAGCTGTATTGTAAATTCTTATAAAACTTTGGTTCATTTCACCTAAAAATTTGGAGGAACGCTACTCATGGGAAGCTAGTAAGATAATGGCTTTTTTAATCTAATTACTTTATCATTTTCCTATTTTTTCTTATTTTACTGAGTTGATACTGTCAATTTAAAATCTAACCTTTTCAACAACGAAGTAGTTGGTAGTATGCTTTTGCCTTTCATCCAGCCTTCCTTTTTGATGTTTTTTAGTGAAGTGTTGTCTTCACTGGTTGTGAAAGTTGTGCTCAGTAGTGAAAGCCGATCTGACAGACTGTACAAGAGAGATAGTACAACTTGACTACATGGAAAAAAAGAAAAGAGGGAAAATGTATCTTTCAATATTCATTGTTCTAGTACAACGTAGCTCCAGATTGTTGTGTAGTTGAGAAGTATCTTTCAACTGTTTCTAAGTAGGTACCACTTTTAATATATTTGGTATTGTTTCCCCACCCCCCACCTATGCATCCCTTCTCTGTAGTGCTCTGTTGCCATCTTTTTATGAATCTGTAGTTTTATAAAAAAGTAATGTGTTAATTTCAATGAAATAGGTATGTACTTTAAAACTTACTCTGACTCTGCCACCTTAGAACACCTAAGTGGTCTTTTGATCAGGCTTTTGAGTACTGAATTTATGGCATATTTAATTACATTAAACCCCTTTTAACTGATAAATGAAATTGCATGTTTTTTTAAAGAAATTGTTACTTCCAGCTGAAAAACAAACTACTGGAACTACTTTTGTCTTGTTCTGAAATCAACAATTATTACAGTGTGTCTTGGAGATAAAGCCCCTGAGTCTGCTGATAAATTGATACTGCATCATACTCTTGTGAGAGTCCTGTCCTGTGTTCCCAAGAAGCAATGATTCTATTAGTCTGCCAGAGGTTATACTTCCCAAATGGCAAAAGACTTGCACTCACTGGACTTGGTGGGGAGGGAGGCTGTTTGAACCTCTTGCCATTCAATTTAAGCTGTCAGCTGTTGATGAAGTGTATGTCAACAATGTGAGTGGCAAGATTTCCTAGCTATTTCCATGTACAGTGTTCCTGGAGGCAGCATTGCAGGGGAATGTGATACATGACCAACTAACTGAATTGGCTGTCTGTACCAACTTGGATTTTGGAGTAGTATTGTTTGGTACAACATGGTGAACCTAGGAGTAAATAAGACTTAACAGTATCAACCATGCTTTTTAGTTTTTCCCCCTCTTTTTGGTTCTCTCCCTCCCTCCCCCCCTGCCCCACTTCTGAACCTTCATGTAGCTGGCTGGGGAGTTTCAGTAGTGAGCTCCATTGCACACTGCAAGGATGGTGTAAGGCATCGCATCTGAGATGAAGATACTATGATATTGAAAGATTTTTAGAAATCATTGATTTAGGATCACTTTTCATGCTAATCCAACAACACTTATGATTTGCCCACAAATTACTTTGTCAGCTAAAATGGGATGATATCCTTCTTATCAGGCTAGTCTAATAACTTAGCAGACGCGTTTTCCACTAGTTGAAATATTCAGGTTGCCTAGGGGATTAATTCTGAGTCAGATGCACTGTAATCAATGATTTCTTCAAAGATCTGTCACAGTACCAAGAGGCTTAGTGACATCCACCTTATAAAATAAAGATTTATTTTTTCCAAATAGAGAATAAAAAATAATCTGAGCTATTATCCTTACTTTGGTATCTATGAGCATGTTTTGGCATAAGGTTGTAATTAACAAAGTTTTGGCATAAGTTGGGTTTATCCTGTTAGGTCGAAAATTTGTGATCTTTTTTGAGAAAGAAAATTCTGATTTACCTTTTTAAGATTTTTTAAGTTGGTTACCTTTTCAAAAATTCACTTGCCAGGTGGTGTACCTACTGCTTTCTCAACACAGCACTGTAATGTAGAAATTAAAGCTATGTTAGTAAGTTTAATATGTGATAAAGAGTAATGTACAAAGGTCAAAAATTCTTGGCAGAGTAGTGTGTGTGTTACTGTATTTGGTTGAAAGATGACAGCAAGGATAACTTGCCTGAGAGGAAACTTTGTTGGTCTGATATGCCAAAAGGGAAAAGCTGTCCTGATGATGTGAAGCAATTGGTTAAAGCTTCAAATAAAAGGAGCTGTATCTTTCTAAGCTTAAAGGTGACTATATTGGGGTAACATTTTAATATTCTCATTTGGCAACTTTAACTTTGGTGGGTGTTTGTTGGGTTTTTTTGACCTGTTGCACATGTTGGTACAATCATTCTAAACAGCTGTCCAATAAGGAAAGGATGGTCTGAAAGCATTTGACATTTTAATAATATGCATTTTAAATACCTTTTATGCTTGCATGAGTTCTGAGGCTTATATATTTCTAGATGTATACTTAGTTTTAAAAAAAAAAAAGACAGTTGAAACAAGGGTATTTTCAGTTGTCACCGGGGGAAAAAGTGCTTAAAGGAAACAAGAAAATAGAGTAACATTTAAAATTAAGCCAAAAATATTTGTGGCAGTCCATACATTGTTAACAAGCACACTTGTTGCCTGGGAGGGTAGAGGAAGAGGACCAAACCAAAAACCAAAGCCAAACCAAGAATTTAGTTTTTTATTGAATGAAATAGTGATAGGAATATGCACAACCTTGTTATGTTTTTGTTGAAATGAAATCTCTGTATTAGTAACTTTAAAGGGAGATAGACAGGATGAATGGTTATTCAATCAAGCCTTAAGACTCTTCCCTTGTGTTAAGAAACAACACTTAATTAAGCACTTGCATTACTGTGCGAGAATACAAGTGGTTCGAAGATTAGAAATCCATTTGAAATAATACGTGAAGAGCTGCACTCTTAGTTTCCAGTACCCTGGCTGCTTAGGCTGAATACAGCCTAATGATTTTTTTGAAAATTAAAAGTGTTAATGGCAGCGTTCAGCTGCCTGATCAATTTATTAGATTTCAGGTGACCTGTAGCTGCCATGAATATGTTCTGTGCGTAGTAAACTCAAGGTCATTCTGACTAAATTGAATAGGTATTTAAAAAGTATTCTCCCTCTTGATTTTCATGATGGAATTGCTCTTGCAAAGGCAATTAAATGCTTGGCTGTCATAAGGTATCTCAGGCATCTGAATCCTGAAACGTCAGTTAAAAATAATTCTGGCAAAATTGGTGACTTCAGAAAGGACAAAACCAAGATACATTCGTTCTGCTTTGTAGGTGGAAGTTAGCTGTGCAACTACTTTTATGACCAAACCTGGCAAATTCTGCACTGAAAATGTCTAATCGGAGAGAAAGTGTGGGGTGTGGAATAATTAACAGCACCTTGGTGTCTTAATTCCCATTCTTCCTCTAAGAAGACAGTAGTTTTCCAGAGATTTCCATTTTACTGTGCAAGGTTTCTATTTCCCGTGTTAATTACGCTACATGCAGGCTTATTGCAGAACTGACTTCCTGCACTGGCAGTTAACATTTTACTAAAAGTTTATATGGGAACTCTGAAAACAAACAACAAATAAGCTAAGGGATGAATGTCTGTTTTGATGTAAAGGGTAGCTCTTTAAAACTGAACTGTAGTTCACTTTTGAGTTATAAATTTTCATTATTAAGAAAAAAAAAGCTTTGATTTGCAATTAATTGCACTCTAAAGCTTTCTGTGGAATTAATCTTTATTTTTCAAAACTCAGTTTTGACTGCCATGCTTCTGAATTCAAGTTTTTCAATAACTTGTTAAATTTCAAACTTCTAATCGTTACTTTTTCAGTACATAAAAATTCGTATAAATCAAACTTTTTTCGGTTTTTGGTCTGTCTTATTGTTGATAAACTAATAATGGTCTGTTTTAAATATTTTTGTTTACTGACTGTCTTTGAAATTGCAGTTGCAAAATTAAACCAGTAAATAAGTTGATTCAGTTTGTAGTGTTTGTAGAATCTTTGCACTTTCTCAAAACTGCACAAATTTAGGATTTATTGGTTCAGTGCACAGAATTTCAACAGGTTTTGTTGGGCTTTGCAGTGCCAGGACAATCAGACTGTGAAGGTGTTTGCTTCAGTTGTGATAAAAATTATAACATTAAAATGAAAAATCCCACAGTTAGGAGTTACAAGAAATTTCTGGGTTCCTCTCAAAACACTGTTTATAATGGAAGTGTCATATGAAATGCAGAAAGAATAGATTAACTAAACATACCTTGGGGAAAGGAAAAAAACCTGGGTGTTTTTCAGAAAAGAGAAAGTGATCATTGTGAAGGAATATGCTAGTAAAGAATTGAATACAACTGAAGATCTGCATTGTATGCATGTACTTGTGAAGCAGTTTTGGAAGTAGAGGATACACATCTTCAGTATATTAGTATATTTGTGTATTATTTCTTTTTTTTTTTCCAGGCACTGGCCCCTTCAGCCTTTTTACTGGAGTTGCTTTGAGGCAATACTGTAGTTAGTCCAAGGCTCTCAAGGCACAGACTGAAGTGATATGGCATACTTAAAGTCTTTCTGCTCTTCTGAACCAGATTTTTTTTCCCTTCTAAATGCAGATTTATAAAGCCTGCACTACAAGAGGAACAAGGAAAGGATTTTAGTGAAGGTACTTCCTGATCCTGAAAAAGTCAGGGGGCTTCAAGCCCATCTTGGACTTCAGAACACCTCACAACTTTGTGGTAAAAGAAAAATTTAAAATAGTGCCTTTGGACTTAATCCTTTTATCCTTAATTGGAGAGTAGTTATGTGCTCCAGGTTAGGATATGTGTGCCACTAGAATCCATCCAAATCATAGGAAGTATGTGTATCTGGCATATGTAGTAGGTACATAACATTTTAAAAGTCTTGTCCTAGGTTGATGTTGGTTTTTTGTGTCCTCAAAATTTATAGTTCTTACTGTGCTGTTGTCTGTGTTTATCGTGAATGCTGTTTTCTTGAGGGTGTTCCATGGTTTGTTCTTTAGAAAAGTATGCAAACATCCTGTTCCCTCTGAGAGTAGAGGGATGGAATATGTGCCTATTATCTGCCTAATTCTCTGCCTTCTGCGTGAACAGTAGATATTATCAAGATATATCTGCAGAATTATAAAAAGTGAATTGACAGGAATTTGTGTGAATTCTCTCACCTTTATTAACAAATCTTAAGTTTGACTTTGTCATTAGGAAGGGCATTCCTGGAGTGATTCAGAATTCTGAAATGTCAAGCTAAGATAATGGAACTTTTTTTAAGCACGGTATCATTGTTTTTAATTATTTGTATGTTAATCAGAACTGTTGGCCATTACTGCTGTTAGAAGGAATGTGTAATTTTAACATTATAACGCTTTCTAAACTAAGCATTTAATTTCCTCTTCAAATGCTGTTGTTGTAGCATAATTCTATTTTGTGTTAGTTAAAATTCTGCTGAATTCCTGTGAAATTACTTATTTATTGATATCTCTTTTTTTAAATTTCTTGATGTCACCTGTAATTTTAAAATGGAAAATTGATCTGTGGATAATAGATTCTGTTTCCACTTTTGTTTTTATACCTTATGAAAACAACGTATGTTGTGCGCTTGTAGTTTCAAATTGAAATTAAATTCCTACTAATTCTTCTGCACAATTTTTTTCATAAACTGGAGAAGTTGTCTTATTTAGGAAGAGGCAAAAATCTTTATATTTGTTTATATGTGATAATATGTGAGTAAATATATTCAAGATTAATATTCTACTTTATAATAAACAGTATATTTGTATTATAGGAGTTGCTGCTTAGATGTAAATTGATTTTTTTTTTTTTGTTACATCTGTGACAGTACTGCTAGTCCTAGTTCGGATTCTTTAATTTACAAGAAGTTTAGCTAGTTGTGATGCGGAGGACCATATTAGGATTATTTATCTTATCCAGTTAAGTAAGCTGAAAAATCTCCTTAGACCTTATCCAGTCAATGAAAAGCCCCTTGGGAAGATATTGGAACCTCCTTTTGGGGAGAACTTGCTTTTCGTCCACTACAGAGGAGGGACTGTTTGCTTAACTACCGATATTCCCAGTGCCCTAAATTTCATGTTCACATCTGACAGTATATGTAAGACTGCAACTTTTTAATCATAAGGTTTTCCTTACAAAGGACTTTTCTATTTAATTAAATGTGTAGGACTGTACAGTTATGAACGCTAATGGTTTCAGCATCTATTCTGTCTCGTAGGAGGTGAACATTAAAGCTGTAGCAATTACTGAAACTAAGTGTTGTAATATAATTAGGTGTGTTGATGCAGTTCAAAGCACACTTTCACTGTAGTTTCATTTGGTGCTCAGAGCTTAACTTGGTATAGCTTTTTCTGAAAGTTCATTCTCATAATGTACAGATTAAATTAAAAAAAAACCAACAAAGCAGCACACTAACCCAAACAGAAATATTGAAGTAGACCTGATCCGCTTTAGTTAAAACCGGAAAGCAAAAAAGCAGACCTGGCACCATGATTTAATTCCACACTTTCATTTCATTTCAAGTCGGTTTATTGTAAATGCATTTTTTGCCAGTGCTACCTTCACTGAGTTAATACACAAACTTGCTGATTGCCTAGCTATTACTTTAATGTTCATTGGTACATATTGGATATCACATATTATAAACTTTTATCCATGGGTGTCCATCTGAGCATGGTGGAGTTTTTTTGTGCAAAGTGAGGACAAAAACAAGCAAGAATTTCTTTAGTTCAGATCATAAAATCACAAATTGTTTTCTGTTTGTATCAATCATGCTAATAGAGTGGAATGTAAATAGATTATAAAATTTGAAACAAACACTTTATATCGCTTTAGAATTTAAAACCATCTTAGTAAACTGGAGCCAATATTTTGTAGTCAGTGAAATGAAGCAAGCAAGTGGAGCTATTACACACCACATGGAAAACTCGTATGGGGTCTAAGCAAATAGACATTAGTGAAGCAGAAAAAGACTAGGCATTACTGAAGATCAGATTGAGAGATTTACTTGGATGGTGTCAGAGGCAATTTTGCCTTTGTATGGTTTAAATGGAAATGTTCTCTGTAAAATACAGCTGAGATAGTGTGCTACACTCAGAATGATGAAGGTTTCATCAAAAATATAGTATCTAGTTTTAGAAAACATGCTTCAAGAGATGAGACTTTGAGAAAGCTTAACAGGAAGATAAGAGTTTTCCTATCTAAGTTGAAGAAAGCAACCAAAGAGCTGTTGAAAGAGTATTATATGTTTAGTTTGAAAAGACTGATAATGAGGACCATAATTCTGTAAATACATAAAGGTTTCTTACAAATAGAATCAGTTGTATTATACTTGCAGTGGAAAATGTAAAGTAATTAAAGTAATTTTTATATTAGCAAAATCGCTGCTTGAGCTGCAAAATAGTGTAAACAGTTTGGATGTTTTCAAGACTAGTAATCGTAGCATTTGTCAAAGGTTGTCCTACTGAATTCTCATTCTGGTTAAGAGGACAAACCACAGCCACCTTCCAGTCCACTCTTTTTGATTAATGTCTAGATTTGCCTTTTGTCTCTTGAATTTAGTCTTCGATCATAACAAACCAGCATATTTTGCAGTACTCATCATGGCTTAAGGTTATAGGCTAGCCTGGTTTGTACATACTGTCTTTTGACAACTGGAACAAACAAGAATGGACTGATTTAAGGCATGGAAGACTTTCCAGTGACCTGAAATGTTACCTGATGCTTGTATGAGAACTAGTTGCTCTAATGAGAGAACAGGTCTTGTTATAACTGCTGTCCTTAATGCACAAGCACAGCAATTTTGGCTCAGTTTGTCATACAGGCAAAAGGAATTTCCTGTTCAGGATAAATAGGTTTTTTCCTCTGACAAATGTTATTTTGGCACTTGGCAGATCTGCTATAAAAGGAAGAGTGTTTCTGTATGTCTTTTGATGAAAGAGCTGTCTGACTGCTGGTTATTTTAACAGTTCTACACATTAAATGTTTGCAGAGTCATACATTTTTTTTTTTCTTTTTTACCATTGATAAGTAGGTTTCTGATGAGAAGTGTTAAGCAGAGTAATAACTACTTAAATTAGTAGCAACAGATCAGTCCTCCATAGGAATGCAAAGGTCAAGATACTTGCTAATACTGGAAAACTCTGGATTTTCCCTCTACCTCTCTGTGACCCCTGCCCCATATATGTAGCGTGTGTATGTATCCAGTTATAAAAGAAATATCCTAAATCTGTAACACCAGACTTCTGTAAATTATTTGATATGGTTGACATGGAAGTGTATTTTTCCCTCTGGGGGGGGGAAAAAGTGCTCTGATGCAGAATTATTCCATTTTATGGGTATTACTGGTTTTGCTTCGTTCTGAATATGAACTAGGAATAAATTTATTTTTGGATTATTGGACAAGTATCCATGCATATCTCTTCAGTAATACATTAATTCCGCAGGGGCTTACGGACTTTTTAACTCAAAATTTACTGACAAATTGATTTCCACATTGTTTATTCCCTTATTTTTTGGTAGGATTTGCCACTATTAAAAGAAATTTGTGACTGATAAAAGAAATGTCACTGATAATAGTTCAAGATACACAGAGGCTTGAGCATTCAGTGTTTTGAATAATATATATTAGAAAAAGTATAATTTGGATGAAATGCGGGTAACTCTTTACATTTCAGAAATATTCATGTGGCAGAGAGAAAAATGACAATCATAAATACCTGCAGAGTCAAATTTGCTATAAAACAAGCATGAATCAGAGTTGAATACCTTCAGAAACTGTGGATTGGTCACATGATTTTCATGCATGAGATTTTTAATTACTTTGTCCAAAACTTTCTGTTTTACTTAACTTTCTTACTAAATAGATTTTGAATAGGACTGAAAGGTGTCTTGAAATGCTGTGAAAGATATAGTTCTAAAGCTCAATTTCGTAACTGATAAGAGTTGTAGAAAAAAGCATTAATCTTCCATCAAGGAGAGTGTCATGATCATGAGCCTCCACAGTTGGCATTTGATTAGTCTTGTTCCTAAAAGAAAATTAAGAACATGGCTTGAGATATACCAGAAAATGCCTGATATTTCAAAAACCAGAGGAGCAGCATGAGCAGATGATTTCAGAAGATATCCTGAATCCTTTTTTTTAAAAAAAACCCCAACATTAAGTTCATTGAAGGACACTTCAAGTTGTATATGTGGCATTTATATGGCTTTTCTTTTTTTAAAAAAAAACAACTTACAACGTACAGCATAAGTCACATAATACAGATAGTCTTTTTTGGTATTTTTGGGAGCTACCATGCCAAGCGATGCTTCATGCAATTTAACTACTAATCCCTAGTTCATTTACACCACATACATATGAGTGTTTACTAATTAAACAATGTTACTATCTACTGACTCCTGTCACATTTTTCATAGTAATTTTTTCATGCATATTTTCAGACATAGAACAGTTTCAATTCTCTCCTGGTCTGGAGAGTTTTTGTTTTACCATCCCACTGAGATTACTTTGTTTAGAATTCTAAAATTTTAGTCCAGCAATGTCTATCAACTGCCGAGATCTCAGAACTCCTTTCTAGTTGAATTCTTGTTTCTAATCAACCAGTCCTTCTGGTGATTTTTAACATATGTAAAGTTACTTCAATTACTTTTCTATAGGGCTTAGAGCATTTTAGTGTGTATTCATGATTTTTCCTCTCTTTCACTCCCTGCCATCCCTTTGATATTTCAGGATAATTTACATGCTTCCGTTTGTTATTTTTTGTTAGTCAGTGGAAGACCATTTGGCTTCATGGCTTGTATCTTTTCTCAATTTTAGATGTAAAGTAGATGTAGATGTAGCAGGTCTGCTTTTTTCACCACTAAGCTATTTTTTAGCTTAACCTCTAATAGAAGAGGGGGAGAAACTAGTCAGCTTTGAAGGTGCTGTTCATGTAACTTTGCAATGAAATTGTGCATATATGCCCAGACAACTGGTTCTGATGAGCTGTAATGGGAAATGCTTTAATCTGTCTGCAAAGGTTTGTCAGAGAGATTCTAGTAACATTGTAGAGTGCCTCAAGGAGTTGGTTCTCAAAGCAGACTTGAATAATGGTCCTCCACCAAGCAATGAAAGCTGTTTTGAGCTGTTGTGAGTCCAAGTGTCTTGAAGAGGTGGTGTTCTGAATAATCCGTTGTCCCTGATGATTACATTCACCAGTAATGAGTTCTGGTTTCTCATGTTGTTTGAATGCATTACTTGTGAAGGCAGTATGAATGAACAAGAATAGTAATTGTGTTGCAGGTGTTACCAACAAATGTATATCTGTAGCAATATATACGTATGCCCATATGTTTATGCATATTTGTGAAACAAACAGAGCAGTGGTCTGAAATACCATAACTTTTCAGTTTAAGAAACAAAATTTACAGTAGCATTCTTCTAGAAGACAAAGATTAGATATCTGAATCACCTTTATTTACATTTTTGCTGTGAATATAGCTACACCAGTTCACATGTTTTCTTCATAATTTAATAAAGCATTTGAAATAATAGTGGGGGGTGGCTTTTTTCAGCTCTGGCTGAAAAAGTTTCACAGCAAATTAAATCTTTACTGCAGGAAAGACTATTCAATATATTCTTTGATTCTTGAATGTGTATGTTTAATAGAAGGGTTTATTAACAGTGTATGATAGGTTATATAGGAAAAATTATTATGCTTATATGAATCAAAGATACTTATTCTGGGTTTCAGAGACCCAGAAGAGTATGGGGTAAAAAAACTCAAGGCATATCTTTCCAAAAGTGCCTGAAAAGCCGGTGGCAGGATTTGCTTTTCCGAAATTGCCAATATTTGCACATCAGAATGCATCCAATTTAGGATTAAGAGCTCAAATCTGCACCTGTTTCCCATTTTTTGAGGGCTGAGAGCAGTTTACTCCTGCTCCCAGTGCACAGATGTAATACGTGGTCTCTGTGTGAATAAATTGGCCGTGGTTTTATCTGTAGAAAGTTATATGATTACCTTTTATTTCAATGCAGTTTTTATTACTATAGTTTCAGAATTCTTTGATTTCTTGAATAAATGAGAGAAATGATGCTGACACTTGGCCATAATGGTGTTTCTAAAGTAAAATATTTTGGGTGAAATTTTTCATCTGAATTTTAACAGTAGGCATTAAAACGCCTACCCTTTTATTTGGATAAAAGATGTGAGCTTTTTGTAGTTTTCTTGGTGCTGTTGCCAAAGACCAGTGATCTGAATAATGAAAGGACAATAATTGCTTGCTGCTTCTGAAAGACAGTAATACTCATATTTTGCCTTAAAATCTGCAATAGAAAACCTTCAAATATTGTCAAGTTGCTTCTCTGTGTAATGTAACCACAGTACATTAAGCAGTTGTACTCTGCATTTGTGGATGACATTTTTTGTAATGATACAGCTTATGTGAAGTGTAGCTCTTTTGTTTCATAAAGAATTTAAAATAGTTATGGTGGGATGTTGTTTAAGGGTGGGAGTTGAATGATCCTTCAGAGTAATGTGATGTAATTACATTAGTCAGTGCTTTTGTATATGCACAAGAATTATATTTTGCTAAGTATAAATACTTCAGTTCTGCTGAAATAAAATTTGAAAACAAAATATTAGCATCTAGGCAAAATTCCTGCATTTCAACTGCTGAAAGTCTGCTCTGTCATTACTAGCTTCATCTGACTGCCTTATTACTATACATATATATAATGCACTTACGATACATTGATTCAAGAAGGTAAAAAACATTTGTTCTTTGGTACAAGAGCTTTGTTTTATCCAAATATTTAAAAAAAAAATCTTGTGAAATATAATGGTAATATGGTAGCTCCTAAGGTCTTTTGTCATGGGTAAATTTGTCATGTGACTAATTAAAGTTGTGTAATATGTTTATATCAATGGGAAGATGAACAAAGTTTCTGGAAATATTTTCACATTAATGTATTCTTTCTTTGGCAGATAATGTAAATTTAATGAGGTATAACATTACTAGAAATTAATTGTATGCATAAGCTTGTATTATACTTGGAGGCATAAGAACTGAGGAATTTCACTGTATAGAAAAAATAAAAAGATTTTTGTAATGTTCTGTTGATGGATAAGAATATTTCTTCTGAGCTTTGGTGTTGGATCATTTCTTAGATCTGTATTGCTTCTGACACAGTTCTTATGCGCTTTTTTCACAGTGCATGAGAAATTCTTTAAAAATATTTAATTTTATTTTGTTGTCTTCCTACTTTTTAGGGGTTCAAGATAGAGGGCAGTGTTGGTTCAGTTTAGTTTTGTTTCCACAGCTGTTATAAAGAAATTATATTAACATTTAAATTAAAATTTTATCTAAAAGAACACATCTTCAGTTAAGCAGAAGTGTAAAATTACCTACCCAGTCTAGGGTAGGATCTCACAAAGTCTTGCACAAGTTCTTAAAGACTCTGAAAGCTGACCAAGAGTACGGTTAACTATTGTGTTTTATAGGAATTTAGGAGTCTTCAGCATGAAACAGGGCAAAAAAGAGTGTCCTAAAGTGCTTTAAGTTGTGTTAGAAGGCAACTGACCACGGTTAGAGGCACTAATAACCAAGGAAAGTAGTTGTTATGCACAGAGGTCATGATTTAACAATAATTCAGCATGGGAATATTCATCAAAAGAGTTGAAAGGAAAATAATTTTTATGGGAAGGTCATTCTGTATGCAGGTAGTCTAAAGGTTCTTGATAGAAAAAGCTAATATAGCCTCTGATTTTACTTTATTCAACTAATGAGAAGTTGGATTTGACCTTTCCTACTGATTGTGAGGTAATAGGTCAGCAGTGAAGGGCTATGGGATTGAAGATGAACAGCCTAATTTTGATGCAGGAAAAAAAGAGGATGGCAGTGGAAAGATAAGGGGAAAATGGTAGCCTGTTTAGGGTTCATAAGGATTCTGAGTATCTGTAGAGTGAAACTGCATTTGTTAAAATTAGAGTAGCACTGCAAAAAAATCAAAGGGCAGGGTGGACAGTGAGTAGGTGGGATTTTTGAGCAGTATGGAGAAGGAAGAATTTTCCTTGTCTCTATTGCATTCATAGTTTAGTAATGATTAATTAGTCTCTCTGATTTTACACCTGGAAGAATTAAAGTCAGAATGTGAGATTATGGAAACAGGTTCAAGCTACAGGTGAGATTTCTAGTTTGGGCAGAAGGAGACAACTCTAGATGAATTGGCTTGATCTGTGAAGGTAGTAATTGAATTTGAAGGTTAAGGTATGAAAGGAAAAGAAAACCATAGACAAAACCCTGAGGAAACTGCATAGAAAACGGAGCAGAGAATGAGGAGAATCTAAATAGAAGAAATGTTGGAGGAGTGATTTGATAAGGAAGAAGTAGATATCATGGAAACTGTTGAAAGATAAGATTTCATGAAGTAAACTGTTTACAGTGGGTCGGGTCAAGGAGGTTGAAGACAGAATAGTGGTTCTGCTGCATATCTAAGAAGATATTAGAAATTTTGGCAAGAACGTTTAATGTTTTTCATTAAAGACAATTTTTTAAAGGATGAAATGAACAAAGGGAGACTTTAGGGAACAGTTGTAAATACTGCTTACTTTGAGCTTGGCAATGAAAAGCCAAGCAGTACAGTGATAGTCCAACACACGTATGAGGCACAAATGTTCTAGTATAATTTTATTTTTCTATGATGAACAACATACAAACCTGTAATAAAACAGTTTATATATATATAGAGAGAGAGGCTAAAAAAGTTCAGTTTCAGGGCTGATTCTTTTGGTTAGTAACATAATCTGTGCTCAAATGGAAGAACAGGCATAAGGTTACATAAAAATTAGTTTTTCTGTATGTACCTAATGGAAAGATTTCAATGTACGTGCAGACAGTAGCCGTAGGGAATTTTGGTGAATTCTAATTTAAATAATATTTAACTTCAGCAAAGAGAAACTAGTTGTTTTAAGGATACATATCAGACATATATATGTGCAGCAGGTTTTGTTTGTTACTTCATTGTTCTAAATTATGTTAAAGGGAAAGCAACTGTGAATAAGAATTTTAATAGTTCATCCTGAAAAATACATTTACAATAACCTTAAATATCCCAGTTATGCTTGCAACTCTTAATAACAATTCTTTAGTAAAGATGGTAAATTGGTGTGTTTTTATTGTAAGGTATTTTCAAAATTCCTTGGAAAAATAGTAGTATTAAGAAAAGAAGATCTGCCAAGAATTGATGTTAAATATCTGTTGTTTCCTGGTTATGTTTTGCATATTTTTTGTTGTGGTATGTACCTGTTGTTCTAACATTGTTTAATGCTCTGTATGTACCATGTATGTGCAATAATATAAAACCTGAAGGATGAAGCTTGTTTGCCAAAAGGTAATTTGGCAAATATGTTTTTGCAGGTACCTTTTAATATATAATCCTATGGAACAAGAGCGATTTTCAGTAGTCTCCATCAATGTGAATTCACCTAGAGTTAAATTACTATCTCCTTTGGGAAAACCCGTTACTGTCCAGATTAGTGCTGTTTGGGAAGGAGCAACTACAGTATCACATGAAGCATATCAGGTATGCTACTTTAAGTAAGAAGCATTAAAGTATTTTTTTGACAGATATTGTAGCTTCACAGATGAAAATGGAAAGCATACTTCAAGTATTGGCAGTTCTCTCTTCTGCAGCTAATGCCATTAATTCAGTCATTTTAAGGAAAAAAATTTATTTAGCATTAATGTTTCTTCAACTGATAAGTTTTTAAACTTTTGTGGTATGGTGTATTACATTTAAAGGGTCAGTTTCAACTGTATGAACAGAAAATACAGAATTGGTGTCTTCCCCCGACTATCTAAAGCTGCTTTGTCCTTCAAGTGATAGTCCATACAGACAGTCACACAGTCTGTATGTGCTTAATACTCCAGCTGGAAGATTTTGCAGGTGCAATGGCTTAAGCAGTTAGATTCTGATGATTTTTCTTTTTTGCCTTCCAGATACAGAGGCAGGATAGTAATCTCTGTTACTCTTGTACTGAAGCTAGGCAGATGACTTTGAGTCCCCCTTGTGTTTTTGGTTTTAAACAAAGTTTCTGAGAATTTTTGAATCATGCATCATTATAGAAGATTGTCCTCAATGATCTCACTTCAGAAACTGTATTTTGTTACAGTACTGTTGTATTACTAAGAACGTATAAGCTCTAGTTTTTTACTTTCAGGCTGATGTTCTTAGATTCCTTTTGACTTGGGAGCCAAGTTGAACTTGTTTCAGGATAGCATTCCTGTGAAGATAATCCAATAAGTGTCTCTCAGTTGTCCTTCAAAGGAATAGTTATTGATAATTGTGGCTTAACCCCAGCTGGCAGCTCAGCCTCACACAGCCACTCACTGCCCCCAGTGGGGTGGGGGAGGGAGTTAGAAGGGTAAAAGTGAGAAAACTCCTGGGTGGAGGTAAAGACAGTTTAATAGGTAAAGCAAAAGCTGTACATATGAGCAAAGTGAAATAAGGAATTAATTCACTCCTTCCCATTGGCAGGCAGGTGTTCAGCCATCTCCAGGAAAGCAGGGCTTCATGCTTATTGGTTATTGGGAAGACAAAACACCATGATACCAAATATCTCCCTCCCCTTCCTCCTTCTTCCCCAACCATTACATGCTGAGCATGACATCATATGGTATGGAATATCCCTTAGGTCAGTTGGGGTCAGCTGTCCCAGCTGTGTCCCCTCTCAGCTTCTTGTGCACCCCCAGCCACTTGCTGATGGGATGGGGTGAGAAGCAGATAAGCCCCTGATGCTGCATAAGCAGTGCTCAGTGATAGCTAAAACATCCCTGTGTTATCAACTTTCTTGATATAAAAATATAGCACTATATGAGCTACTTTGAAGAAACTTAATTCTATCCCAGCCAAAACCAGTACAGTAATTAACAGTTAATTGCCTGAAGAAGAAGAAGAAAAAATATTACCTGTACCTCAAATTCTAAGCAAATTGCTTTGGAGATTTACCTTGTGTGTTACTCTTCTGTGCACGTTACTTATAGCTCCTAAATAACCAGAGTCTAAAAATGAGACAGTTGCCTTTTTTTTTTCTTATTTAAATTTGTGGATTTAAAATGTAATTTAAGTGATAAGCAGGGTCTCTGCACACTTGATAAGCTACACATGTATCTTCAGTGCACAGCAAATTTGCTCATAACAGCACATCACAGCTAACATTCTTTTTCAACAAGACTCAATCATTATTGCATTAATATAACAGTGGTCTTGATGCTAAGCAAATTAGCAGTGCAGGCATTTTTGTTTGCTAGTTCTTAACATGCTTGAGCTGTTAATTTTGGTATGTCATTTGTAATTTCATATGCATTTATGGAATATGGAAAAAATTCAGCCATCCTAAAATTATTGAATCAAAAGGAGTTACTCTGAGGATAAGATTAATATAAAAAGTTTATATATTTCTGTTTTTAATAATGGCTTCTTCCTTGCTCCCAACAGATCTCTTTTGTGGCACATCTACCACCTCTGGGGCTTGGAGTTTACCAGCTTTTGGAAGTTCAGAGTTCAGAAGCAGTTTTAGCAGACTATAATATATACATAAGGAGTAGTAGTCAGGAGAAGCCAGACAGACTTTTCAAGATAAAAGAGATACAGAATTCTGTGGATAATATAATCTTAGAAAATTCTTACATGAAACTGTGGTTTTCTGGAATGTCTGGATTACTGGAGGTATGTTGCATTATATTCCAAAACACTGTTTTACTTTTTTAAGAACTTCTGTTCTTATCCATGGAAAACTAAATGTGTCAATGATTTCAAACATGATTCTCTGTCCTTAGAAAATAAATACCAAAGAGGATGGTAAAAATCATCAAATTAAGGTGGAGTTTGCTTGGTATGGAACTACAAATAACCGGGATAAAAGCGGAGCTTATCTCTTCTTACCAGATGGAGATGCCAAGGTAAATCTTCTATTTACAGAGAGATTCTAATCTTGAAGTAGCTTGAAGCATTCTGCAAATACGATTGGAAGAGCTAGTTTTCCCCCACACTGAAATACAGCTTTCTGGCTACAAATAATGTTATCAGTTATTGAAATGATTGGCAGAACTTCATAATCAATAACACTAGGTTTGGGTAAAAACACAGCATTCATTTGAATGTGTATAAAATATAGAGAATATTGATGATTCACCAAAAAAATAAGATGCTAGCCTTGCAAGAAATCCAGCAAGATATGTCCGTATTAAAGAGGCATTTGGACAACGTTCTTCATAACATGCTTTTACTTTTGTTCAGCTCTGGTCGGGCAGTTGGACTAGATGATCATTGTAGGTCCCTTCCAACTGAAAATACTGTTTTCTGTTCTCTTCTACTCACTATCAATAAAACTAATCCACTTTCACTTCCTATAGTGAAAATGTGTAGGGCATACTGGTTCATTTCTGCATTTCTTCACTTTTCTGATTTTTAAGACTTCTTTATTGTGAATGAGGAGCTTTGTGTTCAGAGTGTAATACTTCTTTTAGCTGATATTAACATATGTAGTTTAATACAGTAATTAAGTTACTGAGTCCCAACTGATGAATGTAAAGATGGAATAGCAAGCAACCATTCTGATTTAGTTGTCTAGGGTTATCAGTATTTTTAGCTGCTTAATTTCTGGAGGGCAACAGCATACTCCTATTAGTTTTCAGATCGGAAATTCAGGAATTACAGTGTTCTTACACTTAATTACCGTATGGAATCTACTGTACCACTTTTGGAACCGGAAAGGAGATATTGGAGAAGCAAATGATGAGATAATGAACACATTTAAGAAGCTGGCTAGCTTGCATCATAGTTCTTCTTTCCAGTTTCTCCTGGGGAAACTTAAGTTGCATATATAAGGCCAAGTGGGATTTCTGTGTTTACCATTTCAGGAAATAAACAAGGGTAATTATTTTATTTTTGGTTTTGTTGTCATTCTATGTGTAAATCAATCTGGAAGTGGACAGAACAGTTTCCTTCTAGCAGTCTTTTCCAGAAGCACACATTTTGAGGTCTGAGAGTTGGCAGTTTTAAAGCATGTAGTACATTTAGTACCATAAATATTCGCATTAGTTATATTCATCAGTGTTCACTTATTCTTCAGTTTTAAATGTCAGTGGTTTTCATCTGTGAATAACTGAACAATGTCACTTATGTTCTTTAATTTTTACCTTTCATCAGTGCATGGTCACACTTTAATTTTATTTTAGAAGCTATTTCATCTTTTGCTTATAAAAACAATAATCACTAAATCTAACAATTACATCATTTTAACTATACTTGTGAATTATTTGCGTTATAAAAATAATCTGGACACATATACATAGCAAAATGCTATTTTTTGAACAGCAGTAGTCTGTCACATGCCTGCAAGCATAGTTAGAAAATAAGGTACATACTGAACTTTAATGAAAAATGAAATTGAAGTACATTTTTACTTAACATTAGAAAGAGTGGTGTTCAGCTTTTGTAGCTTGTTATACAATAAGAATGAAATCATGATACTTCTAACAATTTTGGTTCATTAATATGCCTTAAGGCTCATTTGGCTTGCATTTTAATGACACTAATTAGGTTGTCCCACTGGGAATAACAATGTAATTCTATAGTAGTTTCTGAAAGAGTTTGAATTAATGATTTTTGTCTTAAAAGAAATGCCATCTGTTCAGGGTTCTTAGTGTGAGGTGGATTTACTAACATTTTTCTGTCCTTGTGTGAAGTGACAATAGGATGGATTACAGGCAGTTTTCTTGAATTTTGCTTGGGTGCATTTTTTCCTATCCCACTTGCCCTATGTATTACTGCAAAATTAGCAATGAATAATTGCATTTGACTTTGGGTCATTTTCCTCTACTACAAGTACCATTAGATGTTTTCTTTGCCTTTGTTAACGATTGTTTTGTCACCTGATAAGTATTCTGGTTCCTTTCTTTTCAGTTCTGCAATACTCAGTATGAAGTAGAAGGTAAACTAAAAACCAATAATTTTTTATCACTGCTCTGGAAATAATAGCTGTACTAAAGGCTCTATGACACCATGTCAAACATTGCCATGGTGCAGCTAGACAGCCCACAGCAAGAACAATCTCTGGGGTTGTGGCGTAGTGTCTTGGCCACGGATGGTTCTGTCCCTACTGTATCTGAAGGGTGAAAGTAGTTTAGTGGCAGCCTCAGGTCAAGACACTAGTGTGAAGTCCAGGACAATGACACAGAGCAGAGGCTCCATGCTGCAGCTCTAGAGATAAGGCAGTGTGCTCCTATCATGTGTCTCTATTTTCTGCAAAATAGAACAAAAGCAAGGTACCAGGGAAAAAGACAGGCAGTATCTTAATTTTTTTAAAATGTCAGTGCTGCTTAACTGACAATGTTATCAAAACTTGGAAGGGACTTCCTTGGACTTCACAAGGATTATAAACAAAAGCATCCTGCCTATGAAGGGAAAACATGTTTCTATCTTTTGTGATTTTTTTCTGAAGGATGGCCAATTCTGTAAATCTGTTAGATCTGGGAGAAAAAAAAAAATCAGTATTCAATAAACTTTGAAACAGCTAAGTGTCTATATTTTCTTCTATGTATTCAAGACAAGTCAATATGTGATGACCTACTTACTAACCATGTTCAGTTTCAACAGGGAAAAAACAAAGCAGTTTTTTCCAGAGAGTCAGTTTGTGGGATCAATGTGAGCAGTTAATTTTATTATTTTATAAATCAGTTTTTCAGATTCCAAGTGGTCTTCTTTGATAGACCCAGGCTGGGAAATTGTGATTCTCCCTCAGGCACCTGTGTCTATGCACAGACATATGTACTAGTTGCTGTAGGTACTTATGAACTAACAGAATATATAAGGAAAGAGATTTATTCTTTTTTTATCCTGCAGGATCTCTAGTGCTAGAGCTTTTATCCTTTTTTTCCTCTTCGGACTTTGTCTCCATGGTTGGACTTCCTTTACTGATTATGGTCTCTGACTTGTATAGCTGTAGCTGCTGCTACCAGCTTCAAGAAACTTTTTTCATGACAGATCCATTTTTAGTCCATCAGGATTACCTATTGCCTCTAATTCTCAGAGGAGAACATGTATCTGAGTTACCTAAATGCTTGACCTTCAAACCTAAGGAGAAAATAATGGTACTTTTCTGCATTTTTAAAGTGAGATTGGGATGCTGAACTGTCCACAAAGAGAGAGACTATCCATTTAGAGTATCCCACTGTATCCATCTTCAGGTCTTCCCTCTCAAAAAGGCAGAGAGTTGTCAGTCAAGCATAGTATCCCTACTTTTAATGCTTCCCCTATTTTTGCATACCTTATAACAGGAAAAGGCAAGTACACAGGCACCATTACCTGAAGGGTTCTCACAATACTCAAGAATTCGCTGCCTTTGAAGTGTCTGTTCTTTCCTTGGTGTTATGTATTTTCCTCAAGCATCATACCTATCATCTAAAAATCTTCCCCACATATTGGTGGGATTGGTTTTGGAGACAAAAGTATTAAAATGACAACCATCTCCCATCTGCCATGTCATTCTTAAAACACAGTTCTCAAGAGCTCATAGTATTTGGTTTCCTCGCACCCCAAAGCCTGGTCTAACCTTGAACTCTGACAAATGAAGGGTAATCTACTACTGAGAAGCAACTTTTCTTGAAGGCTTTGTCTTGAGTTCATTTTTATAATCTTGGGCATATCAAGAGCATTTCATGTTGGAAAACTTTCCTCTGGTCATAGTTTATTTGACTTCCACACCAACAGTGTGCTGCACTGCCAGAAATTTCTAGGCCACATTAAGATGGTTAGTTGTGCTTCACTTGACTACAAGGGGAAAGGCTTATTGCCCATGCTTCATGCCTTCAGGCTGCAATATGCCATGCTAGCTTCTATGCAAGCTAGTAAGCCTTTAAGGAAAGGCATCTCTCTGTTTATTTCTGCCCCTTGGCACTCAATTTGATGCCAAGTATTTTAAGAAATCCTAGGGAGCTGTGGGATATTATTTTGCTCCAAGTATTGTCCCTTACAATTTCTAACTTGGTGGTAGGTTTTTTTTTTTTTCCCTTCCTTTGGGGAGGGGTTGAGTTGTCATATTTCTCTTGAGTATGAGTACTGAAAAATTATTTCTGGACCCTTTGACCTATAGTCCTGTTATCCTGTTTCTGAATATACTGCTTTTCAGGCTCAACAAAATCTGCCACAGCAGGCTGCTGAATCTTTCCAGTGGAGCTGAGGGGAACAGATTTTCCAGTGTTTATTCATTTTAACTGTTTAGGAAGTGGAGTCTTGAGACTGCCCCTGGATATGAGACCAAAATATTTTTTTCCTAATTTAAGGTCTGCGTAATCATAGCATCCTTCACGCTGGAAGGTCCTTTAGTCCAAGCTCCCACTTAAAGCAGAGTACATACCTAATTCAGACCAGGACTTTGTCCAACTGGTTTTGCAAATAGCTCTATCATTGGCGGTTCCTTCCACTTAGAAAGGAAAGCAGTTTATACCTGAGTAATAAGAGTCCTATTTCTGCATCTTAGTCAGACTTTCACATCAAAAGTATCTTTATATTTCAGAGCCAGGACCAGGATCATTTCACTGGCCTCTGTGCATCTCACCAAGGATCTTTACAATGATGCTAGAATAAGTGCACATTCAATGCATAATGATGTTTTCCTGCTTAAAAGCCTGATTCATTGAAATGTTTTCAGGGTGGCAAATCTGGTCAATTATCTCTTTATAAGTTCTGAACTCAGTAAGTCTCCAGGTGACTATCATGAAGTCACTTTCTAGGACTAGTACTTTTCCAGGCACTAAATATGATTTACAAGGCTTCTCTGTTCTCCCAGTACCATATTTTTTCTTCATTTTTCCCGTTTGCCTAACAATCCGGGAACAACAGGCATACTTGAGATGAGAACTAGAGTATACATCATATCTCCACTCTCTGTATCAGAAAGAACTTGTCTAACCCCCAAAACCACATGATAGCATATGCCTTTGTAACTCTCCTTCCTCACTTGCACCTTTTCCCCACCATGTGTCTGAATTAGAGGCTTGCAAACTGGTTTTGCTACATTTCTCTCAATGCATGTGGTAGTGGAGTATCAAATCACAATTTTAAAAAATTAAGTAGTTTCAGACAATAACTGCAAAATTACATTTAATTCCTTTTCTTCCCTGTCATCTGATCTTTCTGAATAGTTCAGAATGGGAAATATGGTTCCCTGTATCTCCAGCTGGGGAGCTGATCTGGCTACACGGGCAGGTTGGAGACTCTGGTGTGTGAACTTAGTGTTTGGAGCAATATCCCAGAATCTGAGAACTGTTAAATGCGTCTCATGTGAGCTTTCTACTTATATGAGAACAAAGTATTGTGGTAGTTAAACCATTTGCCATAGATTATGAAACTACAGTATCTGATTCTGGTTAGCAAGTATAATTCTGCTAGCAAAAAAGCTCAGTTCAGATGTTTGCAATATTAATACATTACTATGTAATGTTTTCATTCCCAGTTTTTAGACTAGACCTAAATGTAGTACAGTTTAAAAAAAATTAGAAGACTATTTAGTATTTATTAAACACTTCAATTTATTTGCACTACTTTTATGCAAAACTTTCAAAATAATTATTCTAACTTTGTATTTTCTTTTTGTAGCCTTATATTTTCACAGATCCACCTACCATAAGAGTTGCTCATGGAAGGATTTTCTCAGAAGTTGTATGTTTTTTCCACCATGTGACACATACCATGCGACTGTATAAAGTCCAGGGTAAGAGTTGTAAAATTCTGTCTCTCTCAGCAGTTATTTTCCATCAGTACAATCTTGGATCCTCCCTGTCTTTCTAATATCTAAATGCACTTCTGAAGTAGCATTTGTCAGACTCAAGTTTTCCTGCGTCCAGGGCACCATGATCCCTTTTTTAACATCATCCTAGTCATTAAGCTGGCATGCTTAAACTCAACAGATATGTTGGAGATACCTGTCATTATTAGGAAATCTTATAGAATAAATTACCTACAAGGGGGTACCAAACTTTACAGGGTCATCTGAAAGCTGTAGGTATCTGTAAATAATGAAAATGAGGAAAAAAAATATCTTGGAGATAATACAAAAACATAGTTTCTTTCATAGCTTCAAACACATTGATGTAGGTACAGCAATATCTTATCTGAAGTCACAAAGAATGTAAAGTTATTTGTTAGTGCCATTAACAGTGAAGTCTGGTTACTCCACAATTGTAGGCATGCTTTAGTTACCTGTGAGCTTCCTTTTTATGTTTTATATACTTGGAAGAGCTCGTGACAGAATTGGCTGTGTCTGTTGAGAGGCACCAGCTCTGAACACTAGCTTATTGTCTCTTAAGACATAACTTCATATCATTTTGCTTGCTTTTCCTTCAGGAAGGCTTTCATTTTTTGTTTCTCTACTGTTCAGCTACTGATTTCCAAGAAAATTCTAGGGAAACAGTTACTTTGAAAACTCTGTACCCTTCCAAACTTGGTGATTAAATTGGCCAGGACAAATGTAGAAGAGGGAGGAAATCATGGTACAATTGTATAAAACTGTTTTTCTGTAGCAACTTGACTTGAAATGCTTAAGTGCATCTTTTTGTAATTGAGGTAGAAAACATACATTTTCAGATGTTTATGTATTTGTATTTACTGGAATTTTTCTGAAATACAGAAGTGTTGGCTATATTTTCAACAATTGAAGGAATTTAAACATGTTTTATATTAGCATTACTTTTACTATAGGTGCCAAAATTGTATGCATGATTTTTTAAATCTTATTTATAATATTTAATTATTTTCTAAACACCCTCAAAAACAAATAATAGAGCTGTAAGTACTCTGAAAGTCTCCCTTGCTCTTTATCTTATTGCTTTTAGGTTTCAGAGATAGTATTGCCAGTGTTACCTACTTTACAGTCCCACAGAACTGATATGTTTCATTTTTTTAGCTTTAATATATTTCTCTTTAGAACTAAAATTGATCCAGATGCCTCATTTTTTATTACATAAGTGTATACTTTGAAGTTTGAAGTTGCTAGAATTTACCCACATGCCCTATACTGATCAGAGTTCAGTTGCCAGCTCATCCGATACAGTAATTCTAGATCAAACTCTAGAACACATTTCTTATTAATACAAACCAAGACCTTGTATAGTAATTTGTTGTTGACAATAGTGAAGAAACATTTTTACGTTCAAGATTATATTTTTTGGTTTTATGTGACCAATATGTAAAATGGGTTTAGATGGAAAAACGGTACCTTGAGGTCAACATGTACTAGGTTGACAAAAACGTAAAAAGAATGTTGCTTTGCTGTGTGGGTTTCAGAAACTTAAAATTCTTAGCAAAGCGGGAACTTATATAAGGAGGACATTTATTGTAGGGAAGCAAGGCGTGAAGCCTGAAAAGTGTCTCTTTTGAGTACGGAGAGGTTGTTTGGTTTTTTTTAATGGATTTCTTTGTATTACTTCCTTTTGTTTAGTTCATTAGTAAGTGCCTACGAGAAGTATTATACTTCCATTTCACAGTTCACAGAAAATGAGTGGTCAGTGAAAATCACTTGCCAATTCCTAACTCATAAGTTTATCTTTTGAGTGCACTATCTAGTTACTTTTTTTTTTTTTGGCAATTTTTCATTCATCACACTGTTTCAATACTTCACCATGATAACTGGATATGTAACGGCGTGAGTCCTGTACCATGTTCCCAGCCTTTACAATGGAAAATGATGCAATTAGCTCATATATATTTTCTCTGTTTACTTTTATGGTGTGTTTTTATTTTAATTTCTTCATATGAAATGACCTTTTTCAAAGTTTAAAAAGTGATGACTTTGCATCATTGTTTTGCTGAGGTCTGTTTCCTGGGTTTTGTAAGGGAAGTTACTTATATAGCATTACTTCAATTAAAAGAAGGTATCTTGAATTATCTTATGAGATATGTATAGTAACAAAGCATGTGGAGAGAAGTAAATGTGTGTATACATACACGTATACAACGTATACAGACATTTTGTTTTTAAATAAAGACTTGATACTATTCTTGTAACCTACCTGCTTGCCAGGTGGTGGAAAGCCTGTTCGTGTCATTAATCCTTCCGAGGACTATAGCTTCTTCAGCAATTGTGGTAAAACACTGCTTTTGCCACTTTTGGCTTTAGAATTGTGTTGATTTTGAGCAGAAAATACTCTGGCTTGACAGCTCCCTTCAGTGTTTGACTGATGAGTGATTTTTAACTTCTTCTGCTTCCATTGTCATCTGGTTTTGATATCAGAATGAGTTTTTTTCATTTTTTTATCGGAAGCTTCTTATGTCTCATTATCTTTGTAATTGTATTTTTGTATTAACTCAAATTATGCCGTAGGAAAGAGCTGAGAGTAATTCATGCTCTGGTCATTTTAAAATTGTAAACTAAAATACTGTATCCTCGTTCAGTGTACCCATGCTTTAGTAGCCCTACTTTAATATAGTTGGAGAATCTAGGACTAAGAGTGTCAAAAGTGGAGCGTATAGACCTACTTTTTCCAGACTAGGTCTGGGAAAATAGGAGTAATTACCTGAAGCAAAATGTTTTTCTATTTAGCACTGTAGTGTAATAGCCATTGGTAAATGCTAACTTTTTAACAGTTGCTGGTACTGCTGCGGGTGGCATTCAGATTTAAAAAAAGATGAGGAAAGAAATACAGAGCTAGAGATCCTCCTTATTCAGGTGACAAAAACTCAACCCTTACAGCAGTATTACATACTAAATAATAGCATAAAAATTGAAGCAGGCAGACACTTTCAGCATTCCATTGAATAAAGATTGAGAGTGCTTTAGAATTTGACAAAGTAAAGACCTTAAGGAAACTATTCCAATGTGCTCTCAAACAGAACAGCTAAAACAATTTGAAAACTGTATGTGTAGAAAGAAAAAGGTGATGTGCAAACCTCTGTGTGCTTAGGAATCTAGAAATTTTATTTGAAGATATTTTGTCCTGTAAAAGATTCTACAGTTCAGGAGCCCAAATTGATGAGCTTGCCTCTGGGTCTTGTGAGTTGACATACTGGGGTTTTTTTCCCCCACAATAGTTCACTGTATTTAATATCTGAGATTTTTAAATACTGTCTTCAAGTCTTAAAGGACTAAGTTGGTTAATGATTCCCTCATTTTTTACCATCGTCTGTTTACAACCCATCAGACAGGCATCTCACTACAAAGAGAAATTTCATATCTCTGTTCTGTTTGGCAGAATTCTTTTCACAATTGTTAGTTCCATTAGACTACAGAAAGGGTAGAAGTGGTCATGCTGAATAATGGTATGATCCCATCCAAAATGTGTCTTGAACTGTTTGAAAATGTCAGGTTTTTATTAAATGTATTTAATTTTCAGTGCGAGGCACTGTAGAAAAAAATCTCACTGAACATCTGTCTGCATTTTCAGTTACTTGATCCTTCTTTTAATAAATAGGCATCTTTTCCCTGTCAGCAAAGACTTGTATCCTTGTGGTCATAACAGTGAGCAGTTCCTTAATTAACTCCTTAACCAAAACAGGGAGAATCTTCCTTAAAACAGCTGACTGGTTTCCTGCTTAGTGGAACAGTTGATGTCAAGAAGCTGGTAACTTCATTCTTGTCTGTGCATAGCTGCAGCTGCATAAGAGTCAAGGGGAGAAGTGAACGGCTAGGTCTTGTTCCAGCATATTAGCTGTTAGGACTTAACAGTTGTGTGCTGTTTCCTAATGATTTACCAGAACCCACATTTGTTCTTATCATCAATTGCTTCTGTTCTACTTCAGTAGAAGGTTTCAGACTGTCTGTTCAATGAGAACTGAATTAGAAGTACTGCTATATCATACAGCTCATAACTGAACTGCCTTCAAATATCTGGTTAGGTATAACAGAAAAGGAAAACTAGCAGGGGAAAACTAGAACACTGTGTTCTGGGAGCACAGTCATTCTTATATATGCGCAATCACTTTTAAAAATTGAGATATTTTAAATGCATCTTTTTCATGTAGGTTTGGAAGGCCAGTCTCTTGAAGTTTCCAATATTGTGGATATTAGAGGAGAATATAACCGTGAGCTTGCAATGAGAATTTCATCTGACATAAACAGTGAAAACAGATTCTATACTGATCTTAATGGATATCAGGTAATTATTGTCTATTAATTATAAAAGTCTAGGGTCTCAGTTTTTGACTGTTTTAGTACTTCTGATTGTAAAGAGTGAGTCATATTAATCAAACTCTTATGTAAACTCCACTAATCATTTTAAAAGGAGAAAAGCTTTAACAATATATCCATTATAAAATTTGATTTACACCACGTGAAGTAACAACTGTTTTATTTCAAGGACTTTGTTGTAATATTCCTTTATATACTTTTTAACATAAGAATTCTAATACAGCAAGTCACGACAAGCCCAATGTAGCTGCTTGTATATCTGCATCCCTTCTTTTCCCTCTGCTTTCTCTGTTTAATTAGAACCCTTTGGGTATCACAAAGCTAGATGTACATAAGGTCCAGCAACTCAGAGAGAACAACTGCTTGGTGCTGTGGTAGAAATAAGTGATGTATTTTTGGAGTGTAGTAACTTGTTCTATTGGTAATCCATCTGATGAAATATAGCATGACTATTTTCTTAACTTGGACCCTGCAGCACACACGAAAGAAAGAAAAATTTTTTTCCACAACCTTCCTTCCTTGCTAAAAATAGTTTTGCAATCACATCGAAAACCATACCTGCTGAGTAAGAGACCACTATTTTTCCAGTTAGTGTGTAGTAGTGCATTTTGCTGGAGACAGTAAAGTGAATATTTAAACATGAAAATAATTTTAATACTACTACTCATTTGTCATGTACCATTCACGAATTTCACTAGCACTTTAAGTTTCCATTATAAACCAACAATTCCTTTTCTGCTACCTTGAATCTATTCACTGCTTGTTCTCTAGAGGAGAAAAAATTTTCTCTCATTCTATAACTCTGATTATTCCTTTTTTGTAGGTTCCCTTGATGAATCTTTCAGGTTTTTTTAAATATTCTTTGATGTAAAAGTACATTGAAGTTATCATTTCCAAAGTGGTAATTTTAGCCACAAATCTCCGAAAAGCTAAATAATACAGTTGAGTGAATGCTTTGGTGCTGGTTGTCAATCAGTGCTTCTAAAGCACAAGGGATAAATGTCTGAAAAGGTCTTTGAAATTTAAATGCATAAAAAGAATGTATTTTATTGAAGTTCATGTTCATACTGCAGATCCAGCCCAGACTGACGATGAGCAAATTGCCTCTTCAAGCAAATATCTATCCTATGACTACAATGGCTTATATCCAAGACGTTGCTGTTCGTTTAACACTTCATTCAGCTCAGTCTCTAGGTGTTGCAAGCTTGAAAAATGGTAAGTATAAGATGATAGATACTTTAAAGGCCTGTCCTTCATGATTGTCTGAAATATTTCATTCAGAGATTACCATACCTACTAGCATTTGAAGAAAGGAAATACGTTGCTCCAACTTTGAGAATTTTTAGAATATGTCCATAATGGAGGTGGTAGATACTGTTCCCAAATGAGATCCTGTCATCTTCAATGGAAGATCTGTCTCAAACTAGAGATAGAGGGAAGACATTGTGAAAAAGACAAAATGAACAACAAGTTGTCAGAACCAGTTTTTTTTCACCCAAGAACTCTGATGGAACTCAAGGGTGAAAAAGAAAAACCAAGTGGTTCTCTTTTGTACTGCTTTCATAGCAGAGGGCTTAAGATGGATACTGTGGTGCTGATCATGTGTTTTGATTTGTTTGTTTGCTTTAGGGTAGAAAGCACTGGTCTTAAGGTATATGCAGTATAGCCTAATATGGCTGTCAAAGAAAATAATATGGCTGTCAAGGAAAAGACTAGAATTAGTGAATTAAAGGATAAAAATGACCCTGGGTAAGAATCAGCATACTTCTGAAGCAAAATCATACCTCACAAATTTAATGGAGTACTTTGAAAGAGCTGATGAATACGTTGACAAGAAAAATCAGTTTATATTAAGAATTCCAGAATGGGCACAGTCTTGTCCCTCACAGCATAGAAGGCTATCATGGATGGTCTGGAGGGATGGAAACAGAGGTGAGTTGTTCAGCCTATACTGCTACTAGAATGAGGGGGCATTCAAATAAAGCTAGCAAGTGTTGGGCAAAATAAGATGTATAATTCATAATTTAAGTTGTATAATTCCTTGCTGTAACATATTGTGAGTTTGAGTTTACACAGTTTTGAAAAACAACTGAATTAATATTTAGAAGAAAAAAAAGCCTGTCAAACTATGCCAAAGCCTCCTTCACAGTTTCAAAAAAGTATCATATTAATGTCTGTTCTGACAAATAGTGGATACTGTACTGGACTGATGGCAGTATTAGCAAACCTAATTCATTTTAGGGCAAAGAGATAACACTGGCCTAGAGACCAATGCTTTAATAAAGCCATAGTAAAAAATATCAGCACTTTGTTCCAAGATTACCTGATACAAGACTCAAAACATTTTTTTTTCCAAACTTTTCTTTGCTAGAAACCAAATTCCCTTTGGCCTGATTTTGTGAGTGAATTTGACACCACCCAATGTTTGTAGGCACTCATTACATAGGTGTTGGAGACTAAATTAGTGTGCAGAGCCTCCATTACCCTGTAATAGTGTATGTATTTGTTCTTTAACAACTGTAGTTTCTGTATCACAGAATAACACAACATCTAAGTTCACAGAGTTATCAGGGACTTACAGAATTTTACTATCTTGTTGACCCTGCTCATGAGCTCTCCTCTGCTGGCAATCCCTGACACAGTCAGCCTCTGTTCAGTGACATGCCTTTTCTTAAAGGTAGAGAATGTGTTCATCTCACTTGTTATCATTATGTAATACTTCATGAAATGACTCTGTTTATTACTTTTGTCCTGAGGGCATGTTGGACTCCTTAAAAGAGAACAAAAATGAAGCTGAACGTTCTGTGACTGCTGGAAGTCCTACGTTTCATGACAGTTCTTTGAAGGCCCTTCAGGATCTCAGAGGGGTCCTGGAGGAAAATTCAAAAATATTACATTTTAGGCAAGCACCTTCAGTAGCTGTGCATCTGTGTGTCTCAAGGCATAACCCACCATCTGAGATATATATGAACAGCCGATTATTTCTGACTTCTCATTCTTGGATTAGAGACAGGTTCCTTATTATGGAACAGTTAGTTAACTCTCATGCTGTCAGATGATCTCAGCAGTATGGAGTAGGATTCCTCACTGTATTGGCATCAGTCTTCAACATCAGCTTCCAAGAGACTTGGTCAAAAACTGTAAAGTACATGCACCACAACTTTATTCCTACTTTTCACCTCTTTTCTCATTTGTAGGATTGGATGCATAATCATTTTTTAATGTTAGAGGCTGAATATTTTTCACCTTGTAAGTTCTGTCCAGTTCTGCTCTAATTTACTAGTTAGTGGATTATTCTCCATGCCCCAGAGAAGACCTCCAGATAAATGGGATGCACTGCTGTCATTTCGAGGTGGACTTCGTGCAGTCTGGTGGAAAATTAACGGGGTAGCAGGGATCACTGAAGTCCTGAAGCCTCATGCAATACACTTATACCATTTTTATGCCAGAAACTTCCCTAAAATAATCTTTTTTAATATTGGTCCCATTTTTGAAATGGTTTTTATCTCTGGCTTTAGCAGCACTGATCATTTTGTTTGTATTTGCTGTTCACAATCACCTTAAGAATAATAAAGCTTTATTTTGCCAGTGTTAGTTATTCTAACTTCTTAAAGAATATTGGAAATGTAGTTAAGTAGTTTTGGATCTAGATCCTTTTAAGTTTTGTTTGAAAACTTTGACAAAAGGTTATCATAAGTTTGTCCTTCTTACTGTGGTTCAAGCTTTTTTCAGACACTTATCATACCTGTCTGTCAGCCCGTGTTCATATAGTGATTCACAAAGACCATCAGTCTGAGGCACAATCCTAGCCTCATGCCTTAGTTAAAAATGGTAGTTTGTTTCTCACTCATTGCCAGCTGACTTCTGTCCTGGATACACAAAATCTGTTTTTACTTGAGGGAAGGGAAGAACAAGTATTTAGGAAAATTGGATAAGTATTTGTAGAATGCTGAAGAAGTATAAAAGAGACCGCCTTACTAAGCAGCCTTTTCTAGTAGCTTAAATTGTACGTTTCTTATTTAGGAAACAAGCACTTCAGTCTTCCAGATTTATTTAGGAAACAAGTACGCTTGTTTGAAGATTCAGTGTTCAAAAACCGTAACAGCCTTAATTACATGCCCTGAGCTGGTTTCCCTCTGGAGATACAAACTTGAAAATATATGAACTTCATCTTCCATAAGGCTATTTATAATTTAACATTATGCTTAAAGAGCTATTCTGAATAGCAATGTTACATTTCAGCATAAACTCAGAACTTCCATATTCAGTGTTCATCTGGTGCAAAGTTCTTTACTACACTCACAAGTGAAAATACCCTTACAGGAAGGAGTGATTGGGAGTATTTATATACTCATATTGCTTACCTGTTTTTCTCTCTGTCTCCAACTGTAAAACAAAGACAAAAAAGGGAAAAAATGTATTTGGGAGGTACACTCTCTTATGGAGTGTTAAGATGAAGACAGATCCTCTACAGATCTCTCTATACAGCTGCAGCTACTTGGGATGGTTCTCCTCTTTGATGCTTGATGTGTGCCGAGTATCTTGCTTAGTAAGTTACTAATCTGCTTGGTAAGGTCCCCTGGGAAAAAGCTTTTGAAGGTGCTGGGGTCCATCAGTGCTGGTTACTTTTTTAAGTACCATCCCCTAAGACCCCAGGAGCAGGCAGTTCCAAAGTGTAGGAAATGAGGCAGACAAGGCAGAAGGTTGGCTTGGCTGAGCAGGAATCTTCTTCTAGAAATAAGGAGAAAAAAGAAAGTATATGGCCAGTGGAAGCAAGATCCAAAAAACATGGGAGGACTGCAGGGATGGTGTTTGCCACTGCAAGGAGGAATTTCATGCGGCCAAAGCTCAGTTGGAGGTGAAGCTGGCCAGTACTGTGAAAGACGATAAGAAGGGCTTTTTAAAATACATTGATGACAAAAGGCAAGCCAGAAATAACATTGGCCTGTTGCTTGATGAGAATGGTCACCTCACAAACAGGGACATAGACAAAGCAGGGACATTTAATGCTTTCTTTGCCTCAGTCTCCAACACCGATGATGGGCTCTGGGGCCCCCAGAGCCCTGGACTAGAGAACCATGACTGGGAATTATAAACTCCCAATCAACCCCAAACTTGTGCAGAACTTGCTGCTCCAGCTGGATCCCTGTAAGTTGGTGGGGCCTGATGGGATTCATCTGAGGGTACTTAAAGAGCTGGCTGATGTCATAGTGAGACCTCTCTCAATGATTTTTCAATGCTCTTGGGAATCTGGAGAGGTCCCAGTTGACTGGAAGCTGGCAAACATTGTCCCGATCTTCAAGAAGGGCGGCAGGGATGACCCTGGTAACTACAGGCCTGTCAGTCTCACTTCTGTGCCTGGTAAAACTATGGAGAAGATTATTCTGGGAGTTACTGAAAAACACCTGAAAGATGGCACAGTCACTGGTCCCAGACGGCACTGGTTCACGAGGGGAAAGTTGTGCCTGACAAACTTAATTTCTTTCTATTACAAGATTACCCACCTAGTTGGCCAAGGGAAGCCAGTCGATGTGATCTTTTTGGATTTCAGTAAAGCTTTCGATACTATCTCTCTCAATATTCTCCTGGACAAAAATATCCAGCGCACAGCAGGATATAAGCATAACGCAGTGGGTGAGCAACTGGCTGGTGGGTCAGGCTGAAAGGGTTATAGTAAATGGGGTTACATCAGGCTGGTGGCCAGTCACTAGCGGGGTTCTGCAGGGCTCCATCTTGGGGCCAGTATTCTTGAATATCTTCATAAATGACTTGGATGCAGGACTCAAAGGAATACTAATTAAGTTTGCTGATGACACAAAATTGCAGAGATGCCTTGCAGAGAGAGCTAGACAAATTAGAAGGCTAACCCATGAAGTTTAACAAGGGCACGTGCCAGATTATGCACCTGAGGCACAGCAACCCTGGATGTATATACAGACGGGAACGAGAGGCTGGAGAGCAGCCCCACAGAGAGGGACCTGGGGGTTCTGGTCAACAGCATGTTGACCATGAGCCAACAGTGCCATGGCAGCCAAGATGGCAAACTGTGCCCTGGGGTGCATCAAGCCCTGCATTGCATCCAGTCGGGGAGGTGATTGTCCTGCTCTGCTCTGTGCTGGTTTGGCCTCACCTCGAGTGCTGTGGGCAGTTTTGGACACCACAGTAGATTAAGGATATAAAGCTACTAGAGAGTGTCCAGAGGAAGGACATGAAGTTGGTGAAGGGTTTAGAGGGGAAGATATACAAAGAGCGGCTAAAGTCACTTGGGTTGTTCAGCCTGGAGAAGAGGAGACTGAGAGCAGACCTCATTGCAGTCTGCAGCTTCCTCACAAGGGTAGGAGGAGGGGCAGGCGCTGATCTCTTGTCTCTGGTGACCAGTGACAGGACCTGAGGGAATGGCAGGAAGATGTGCCAGGGGAGGATTAGGGTGGATATTAGGAAAAGGTTCTTCCCCCAGAGGGTGGTGGAGCACTGGAACAAGCTCCCCAGGGAGGTAGTCACAGCAGCAAGCCTGATGCTATTCAAGAAGCACTTGGACAACGTCCTCAGAGATATGGTGTGAATTTGGGGCTGTCCTTTGCAGGTACAGGAGTTGGACTCAATGATCCTTGTGGGTTCCTTCCAGCTCAGGACATTTTATGATTCTATGTTCCTTGTTACAAATAGTAGTTACCAGTAATAACTTTTCATGCTAAACTTATGTTTAGACATTTATGTTAATAATTTGCAGGACATTCATCTGAAAGGCTTGTGAAAATTTTTTGGAAGGTTATAAACAGCCAAAGCCCAAGGGTATTAACTGTTTACGTAATCAGTCCTTAAAATATTGATCTGCTATTTCTTCTCTAGATGCAAGAGAAAAATTGTGGTTCTTCATAAGTTATATTTCCGGGTATTTTTCTCATATTTAATAAAAGCTTTACATATTCTTGTTACCAGTATAATCCTTGGTCTTTCAGGTCAACTGGAAGTGATCATGGATCGTCGACTTATGCAGGATGACAACCGTGGCCTTGGACAAGGTGTCCAAGATAACAAGATTACAGCTAATATCTTCCGACTTCTGCTGGAAAGAAGACATGGAACAGATGTGGTAGGATTCACTGTCTGGATTTTTATGGCTAATTAAGATATAAATATTTATTTCTGTTGGAGCAGCAGTGAACGCGATAAAGAAATTATTCCATGAGCAGTAGAACTAAGGAAACATGGCTTCCAAGGGAGTTTTGTCAACTTGCTTGCACATTCTCCTTGTAAAGACTTGGTCTTTCGCTATTCCTCACACAGATACCTGCAGTGTTTGCTTCTCACTCACACTTCAGTACATGACTGGGGTACTGTTGTGGAAGTATCATCTTTTTTATTCTGTTTCTTTTTTCGATGAGGAAGCTTTTAAAAAATGCTAATTAGCGAGACTGCTGCTTCTTAACAAAGTTAACTGAATCAGGACTAAGGCTGACAAATTATTTTGGATGAATGGGTAGAAAGAGAAGGCTCCTAATAAATTTAATTTTCTTAGGAAATAAGATGTAAGTGGAAATATTTAGATGTCACACATTATAAACCTTTTCACTACATTGTGATTCTGGCAAAGTTGAGATCATTTTGTTGTAAGGGGTTTTCTACTTGCACTCTTCAATTTTCTTTCAGTTCTTTGCATTTCTCCTCCTTGCTTTTTTTCCTATCAGTTTTGAGAAGAACAAAATAAGAAGTAATCTTCATACTGAGGCAGTAGAATCATGACAGCACTGAGTATATTTTAAAATCATCCCACAGCTAAAGATGAGAGGTTGTATACTGAGCTGCTAATGAATATGCAGATAAATTGGAATTAATTCTGGTTTATAATGGATATCATTAACCACTGTGAGAGGATGATAATATCAAGCTTAAAGCTAATTTCCACCACTTAATGGTTGACAGTGGGTTTTTTCAGGTTGTATATGTCATGATTCTGTAGTTCCTCATCCTGTATAACACAGGCAGCATATTAACTGCATTTATTAATGTGGTGTGCAAAAATGTAAGCTAACTTGAATTCTGCAGCAGTCTAGCTTTGACAACAATGAGCATAGCACATTGGTTAATCTACCTTTGCAAGAAGAAACCTGCAGAGAGAGCTATACTGCCACAGGAAACTTCTTTACTACCCAGGGTAATTTGTGTTGTATTAAATTAGAATGTGGACTAGTAAGAAAGAATTACTAGACATGGAATTCTATGTTTACAGTAGCAAGTAATTTGAAACAACAGGAGCACATCAAATCAGTTAGTGCTATGGTGCTTGCATTAACAGTGTGCAGTTTTGGTATTTTCCATAGAGCCACAAAATAACTCACTAAGAGGTATCTCTGGAAGTTGTCTATTCCAGTCCCAGCTCAAAGCAGGTCTATTTTTGTGTCAGAACAGACCTAAAAAACTGTCCACAGGCTGTAATCCATTCAGACCGTAATGGAGATGTGAAGGGTGAGAGCACATTTGGTGTGTACCTCCAGGGAAGCTTCTTGGTTGCTTCCTTCTAAAAGAAAACTAGTCCATGCACAATGAGACCCCTCTGCAAACTGGCACAGTGCCTGGTTAAGTGGGGTTGGCCATAAATTTAATTTCAGAATGGCACTGCTGCTTCAAACCAAAACATTCCTTTGGAAAACAGTTTGAAGTTACCTCAGTTAGAACAAAGGCAGGCTAAACAACTCTGGGATTATCTGGTTAGCGAAGCATTTACATGCATCTTTGCATATGTTTACCGGTTTGGGATGCCAGTAAGACATCAGCTCAGTAGAATAACAATATATTTCCCTTGTTACAATCCTCTTTCTTTCTTCCATTTTTGAAAGATTCTGTGCAAGTTGCTGAGAATCTTTCAAAGAAGAAGGGACAATGCTACAATGAAAAATCTGTTGCTTTGGTTTTAAACACCTTTTTTAAGGTGTTAAACCAGTTAAGGGGTTTGTTACAGCAAAACACCTTTTCTAAAAGATGTTTTGAGTACCTGTGTTTTAGTATCTACCTTCCTTCTCCCAACACTTCCAGCTAAGGTTATAATGGTTTTTAATAGCTGCAGAGTAAGCCTCTAAGGGCAGTTGGTTCTTACACACTCTTCCACGACCTTGAAAAGAAGGGGGATCAAAACTACAGGGGAGTTGGCGCAGTCAAAGAAGCGCTGTTGCCCCAACTGATACAGTGTGCACAACACCAAGGAGCCAAGCAAGATCTTTTAAAGAAAGATTATCTTTCTGGTGTGTTTCTGGAAATTCCAAATATTAAGAGTGTTCTAGCATTTTATTTTTCAAAATTTGTCTGAACATTAGTAGTATTTTCTTATTCATTTAACTGTTTCAGACATGTTAAAGTAAGGAAGGATAGTAGTCTCCTTTCTTTCTGTTTTGTTAAATGTACAAACATAGGGTTTTTTAGTGCGTTCTTACTAGAAGGTGGTCGTTATAACGGCTTAAAAAATAGCCCTGTCAGAAAAATTATGAAGAAATTATATGAAGTTTATATATGTACTTGGCTGCGGTGTGACTCATACACTGGTCCTAATTTTGTTGTCAAGCCCTATTTTATTATTGACTCAAGGAACCATGGAAGCTATAGGAAGAGAGAGTTTTGATGACTTGACATCTTTGCCAGTACAGGAGATCCTTGTTCCCCTTCCTCTAATGCAGACCATAAAATTTTTTCTCAGTCCAATGCATTTGACAGAGCCGCATGAAGTCACTGAGTGGTATTACGTTCAGTGGTCAGTTGGCTCTTCAGGGTTTTTATTTATTCTTGCAAGGATTTAACCATTTCATCATTAGTTTGTTTAATGAGGTGCCTTTCCTTCTGGGTCATCACTAGTGCTGCTCCCAACACAGCACGCACCATGGCTTTTCATTTTCCTGGTCACATCTTTTGTTCCCTCACAAGAGTTGTAATTCTATCCTCTATGGCTTTTGGATCATGCCAACTAATACGGGCCATACCATTCCTGGTGGGGAATGTCTTGTCACTGCTCAAACCTCTTATTGCTGCAAGGTCTCTTCCTGGCTCTCCCCACCTGACTCACTGGGTGGAGAGTTGGTATCCCTTAGGACCGTCCAACATCAAGAGGACCCTGTCCATGATGCCAATTAATATGTCACATCCCACCTGAAAAGGGGGAGGGGAGTGACTAAGGTTTGAAAATCCCCTCAGCGTGGATTAAGGTGAAGTATCACTCAAGGTCCTTATATAAACATCAACTTTAATGGGAGTTTTCTATAGAACAAGTATTCTGTACATGTTGACCTTCACAACTATATCTACTTAAATCATGTGGCTTTGTGGGAAATCAAGGTAGACCCTGTGTTACTTAACAACTTTGAGAGAAAGGGCAGGGGAGGAAGAGAGTGGTTGCCGGTCCTGGATCTGGTGTCAGACCTGCCAACAGGGGTATTCGGTGTGGAGAGAGCCCACAAGAGTGAGCCAGAGCCCCTATTTATGGCCACCGTCCAGGTACTTCTAGAACCTTCCACTGCTTTGCCTTCTCGGAGTGGTTGAGACATCAGTCAGTTAAAAAGAGTGACAGTAGGCCCGTCCTGGTGACTTGCACTTTGTCGCTGACACTGTTCACAGTACAGCCATTTGGGGCTTGTCCCTTACAACTCACCTGATTTATTGACAACTGTGTCCCTCAGACCTCTGTTAATGTTGTTGCTGTATTTAGATAAAATTTCTATATACATCTTTTTCTCCCCCTACTAGATGTAGCATTCTGTTTATATGTTCATTTTGTCCTTGCAAGCATTTTTTGCCTCTGCATATGTCTTTGACTTCTCTCCTAACGTTCATTCTTCTTTTTCATCAGATTGTCAAGCAAGAAATGAATTAGGTGTATAAATTGAAGGGATTATTATTTAGCTGAGAACGAAACAGAGTACTATTACCAGTACCTGCTTGCCAAAAGAGTAAATGTTTCTTTATTTTTGAAAATACAGACTATTTTACATTTATTATAAGTTTTATTAAAAATAAGCATTGATACCTTTTTACTTTCTGGGCCTTAGTGTGTTATATTTGTATAAGAATATGAATGAAATAGAATTTATAGGAAGTGGTAGTATCGTTATTCCATCAATTACATAGCTGGAGGAAAGATGCCATTCCAGGCACACACTTTCATCTTCAGATTCCTATTTCATACCTTGCCTTGACTTGCTCAATTTATATGACTGGATTTATAGCCTAGTCTCAAGCAGAGAGCCAGGATTCAATGGCTGAAATAGCTGCTATTGTTTGAAGGAGGTTGTTTAGAGAAACAATGATACAGGCAGTTAATAAAATCACAAATACGTGGCAGTCAGATAATCAAACCCCTTTTCTACCACCTACAACTACTCCTTTTTCTTATTAGATATCTGCCAGTATCCGCTTTCCCTGAAAATATGTGCTTGGTGAGATAGCCATTTCTGTCTGATTATTGAGTTGCATTTGCCACTTACTTGGTGTGCATATTTATAATGTGTATCTACATTTCATGTAGTAGCTATATACTATACTGTGCATTGCTATGCTATGTGTAACCACACCTTAACAAGAATAATTAACTTCATGTTACAATAAAGCAGAAACTCAACATTGGCTTAACTGCTACCATTTAGTAGCATTTTCAGGCCATGTGTGACAATATCAGATATTCTAATATAATATTTAGTTATGACTACTATAGTGAACTCTTCAAATATATCCTAATCTTGAACTTTAAAGTTTTGGGGTTTTATGGTAGCCACAGGAGAATAAAAACGGCATTTTCCTCTCACACAGAACACAATGCATCTTCTTTAGAGCCTTGCCACATATATTTATTAAGGTAGGTACACCTATTTCTTGTTTCATTTGAAGAGAGATTCAGGTATGTGTTAGTTCTTTACAGCTTTGCTTAAAACTCTACATCTAAATTATTATTACTGCTGCTACTATATAGATGATACTGTATTTCTTATGCTGAGAGTTCATGTCTACTGCTCAAGAATAGTGTTTCCATCTCCTATTTATCTACAAATGCTATCTGATTTCCGGCCACCACTCTCCTTGTTTTTATGCCAGGGCACTTTACAGCTTAATTTCTTTCAAATATTGTTTTTTGTTGACACTGTGACAAAGATTGTGGGGGATGAATTTGCAAGTAACTTAGCACTGTTTGACACATCCTTGAACTGAAGCAATGCGGCAGTAAAAAACAGGTGCAGGAGCGTGAGAAATGCCAAGAAGAATTCAAGTAAGCAAAAACAAATGAAGTAGTGCAAATAGAACAGCCTATTAGAATGTAGCATAAGGCACCTGCTTAGAGCTAGCTGACGAATAACAGAAGTTGTTTGTGTGCATGATTGTGTGAGGAATGTGTTGAAAAGATATATAAGCAGTGAAAAGCTGACAGTAAAGGTCTTCTGCAAAACATCTGTCAGGAGTCCATGACGTTCATCCATGCAAAAGATGAGTTGTAGAAAGGTTCTAAATAAAGAGGGATTTGACTCTAAGCTCCATTCATGTGATTCTGTCCAAAGTTGTAGGGAGTGAATGTTCTCTACAGCAAGGCAGGAGCCACTCACTGTAGCTGGCTCATGGTGAAGTAGGTAGTACAAAGGACTGCCATCGTCTGATTTCTGGGGTTATAGCTATGTCTCTTTTGTGGGTTTTGGGTTTTTTTGGGGGGAGTTGGGAGGGGGTGTGTGTGGTTTGGTTTGGTTTTCTTTTTTTTTAATGTATGTACATACATCTCTACAGTGAATTACTTCCCCTTGGTTGTTTTTATGTGTCTTCATTTGAGTGTACCTGACTGCCAGCTCTGTTTAGAAAGAAAGTATTTGACTTCAGTAGTATGCATAGTATTCAGGTTTGATTTCTATTAGCCCATGTAATTCACCAAAGCGGGAGGGTAGTCCTCAAGGTCTTTTCTGAGCTTATCTATGCTGGTGTGGTTTGAGTTTTTAAATTTAAGTCTTTCTGTATCAACATCTCTAGGAAGGCCTACTCGTTCCTGCTGCAAGCTCTGGTGGTAGGGTAGAACCCTTCTTAAAGGAGGGAGAAAGGCTGCAAGTCTGGCTCTTCTTGTATTCACAAGTGAAATAACTCTCAAGGGATAATCTCTTTGCACATGGAACAAGCAGTTTCAATGAGCAGCAAGAACTCCCCATAAGAAGCAGTCTTGCAACACAGGTAGCCTCTCTGGAGGACAAAAATTAGGAGATATCATTGTATAGTTTCTGTCTTTATCTTCAGTTTGGTGACCTACTGGGACAGGATAAGCTCTTCAGAGCCAACAGGAAACAAAATCTAGTGCCATGTCCCATCCACAGCTCTAGCATGGGTTATTTATTTAGGCATTAAGTCCCTCCTCCTTCCTCCTGCACTGTATTTGAACAATATACACTGTAAGAAGAATTAGAAGAGAAGAAATAAAATAGGTGGGAGAGGCTAAAACTAGAGTATAAAATACTTTTCTTGTTGAGAAAACCATGTCATGCTGTTTATCTGCTTTTGTGATGCCTTTCATCCAACTATACTGATAGCTGCGTATTTGTCAACCTCAGTAATTATGGTGGTGTGCTTATGGTCATGGTGACTAGTTACTTTCTTTGCCACCTGCACCCTTCTGTAGACCAGTGAGCAGCTGTTATCCAAATGATCTGTTTATAGAACCTGATTGCTATTATGGTGTCTGCTTAAAGACTAACTAAATTAAAAGCAAGGACCTGACAGTCATCAAAGGTGCCAGAAGCAAAGGAACCTAACCAGGGAGGAATGGAGCACACTGAACTGGCTGCTCCTGGGACCATGAAAGGAAGAAGATCAGGTTGTTCCTGGTGTGAAACCCAACAAGACAACTCAGCAGAAATAACTTTATGCAGATTAAAGACATTTTTGCATAAAAGGGTCCAGGATTTATAGGATTTGGAGGAGGGAGAGAGTTTGGGAATAAGAGGTCTGTGTGTTAGCTGTTGGAGAGAGAGAGAGACCATGGTACTCTGGGTCTGGTGCAGCTGGCTGCCAGTGTCTGGCAAGACCAATATTCTCTGTGTGTGCCTATAACTGCTTCAAACTTCAAGCTGACAGGTAGGGGACTGGCACCTGGAAAGATGTGAAGTCTGAGCTGGTGAATGCTTAAGGGGCCTAAGGTTCAGGCCTGGATATCAGATGGGCTTAAAGTCCACAATGATTTTCAAGGGATCAGTGGTTGTTGACTATATTTGTGAAGCAAGAAAGTTAGGGTCTTTGACAAGCAAACTTCCGACCTGATCAGCAGGAGGACACAATCAAATTTGGATTGTCTGTTCTGCTCATGTCACCCAAGTGCTCTGTGGTTCTGTGGGTGCTGTTAAAGGTGCTGCTCTCTGCCCATTTGTATGGCTGGACATGTGTGTGTGTGCATGCCTATTGTGAATACATGCTCTCTGCCTTTCTCTTGCCTGATCCTGGGGGAGAAGAACCACAGCATATCAACCATCTATCAATCTGAAATGAGAGGAGTCCCCTGGTCTGAGAGACTACCAAATTTGGCAGACTGAAAAGTACTCTCCCTGTGGGTCAAAATTTCCCAGGTTTGGTTACCTGTAGCAATCCCAGGTTTTCTCACCTGCAGTCTCAGTGCCAGCTAAGAATTCACAGGCGGTACTGAAACTCTGTGGTGATTTTAGAGTCACTCTGAACCAGCTCACAGCCTCATGGATATTTTACAGTGCCTCAGAATTTACATTTCCTCTCTAATCAGTCTCCTGGGGCAACTTTCACCTAGCGTGGCAGAAATGTATTTCCAGTGTAACAGCCTCCAAGTGAATTTGACAGAAAATCGTCCATTCCTAGAGGTAAAGAGGTAATACCAGTTTTTGTTTCCTCAGTTGAGTCCTCCTTTGCTGGTCACTTCAATAACTATTAAAAATCCCTAAGCATTTCAGAATACGGTTCTCAGTAAAGGATATGAAATATGTTGCCAAAAGAAATTATGCTTTGATATGCAAAACTGTAACATAACTGATGAATATTTCAGTGTTGACAAAAATGTATGTGTGAACAATTCAGGCAGATCTAATCCTTATATTTTTCAGGATTTTTGCCCCTAACGTCCTTCTCCTTCTTAAATGCACTAGGAGTTTTTACAGGCACACAAAAATCTAGCTCCAGACATATACTGCAGAAGAAAGGGAATGATACGTCCATATCTGGAAGACATTCAGAACTTGTCAGACTTTGGTTATTATTTTTGATTATAATGTGCAACTTCACATTAATTTAAAGCAAGTGCATCTGATTTTCACTTGGTGAGGTAATAGCCAGGCAGTCTTGTGTGTAATGCCTGCAGCTGAGTTGAAACCATTTACTGCTTGATGTCAGTTTCATGAATTTGACTAGTATCAGTCTAAAATAAAATCTGAATTTCTCTTCCAAGGTGGGAGCTTTAGGGCAATGTGTGTGCAAGAATGTTATGCAATTTTCTCACTCTCTTCCTGTTTACAGACACCTTCTTCCTCAAGTAGGGGACATTCTACATAGTTAAGGATTCAAGGTGTTTGCATTTGGGGAAGAATGTATGTAATATTAAAGGTTAAGGTCTCTGTCCTTACCTGTCAGTTATTTTTGTCATGTACTGTAAAACTGCATATTCACATAGTCAGTGATATATGCTATTGTGTTTCTCACCTATAAGCAAGCTATCAGAGTATTACCCAACCAGTTTCTCACATAGAAGCAGCATCTCATCAAACGTGCAAAGGGATTGTATAGAAAGAAACAAATTTTTCTTTCCATATTTGTCTTTGTGAAGCTTTAGATTCTTTGGTTGGCCATCTCTGTTGCTGTCAGTTGCTAGATTATGATTGAGAGATATTTAATAATACTATTTCCCTATGTTTTGGGACTAGAGATGCCCAGAAGAGTCTTTTTACTCCACCAATTAGATTTTCCAGTCCGGAAACATTCTTCTTTAAAGAGTGCTGCCAGTTGGTTTTCTCAACCTGTGACAGAAGAAGTTAATAGAAATTGTTTCCTCACACAACATGAGAGAGAATGAGAGACCTTTTTGTTCAGGAATAGTCCAGGTGCTTTGGTATCAGCCTGTTTTGATTTAGCAGGCCCCCAAACTATGTTTCCAGATTTTATTTGAATGCACTGACATCCAAAGTCAACATCCACATTTCAGCATGCTTGATCAGATAGTTTGAGCGCTGGTGGGGTTTGGGAGTTATAATTAAATTTCTTTCCTGACTAGGGTTGTTCATAGCAGAGGATCATCTAGAGGAGGAGCAAAATGTGATTAGATATTCTGTATGCCTCAGTTTCCTTTCCCTAGTTTCATATGGGAAATTTTAGACTACTTGTCTGTACTGAAAGTTAATTGTTTCTCTGTTAACTCAACTGAACTCCAGTTATCAACTGTTTCAGCTTTATTTTCTACAGTATTTTCCATCTCTTTCTTCCATTCAATTACTAAATGATTTCTGAAGAGTCTAATTAGTGGTTTTCCCCTCTAATTAAGGACCTCAGTTCCTCAATTTAAACTCTTACCAGAAAACCCTCTGAGTCTTTTCTTAATCTCTTCCATCCTCCATTTATAGATAAAATAGCTCATTTCTGATATAAGGGCACTTTTTATGGATGAGGCCATTTATAGAACTTTTTGCAAATTGTAACCTAAGGTTAATACTGGTGTGTGGTTTGTTTGTTTGTTTTCCCTCAAAACTAAAAGTTTAGAATTATTCACCTTACTTTTGATAAGGAAAGATGTGAATTTGTTTACAGCTATTGCACATTCAAGGGGTTGTTTGAACACAGAGTTTCCAATTGGATAACTGTATATGAATGTGCTGTAATTAAATTTAAAAGTCAGTATTTACTTTGCTTAGAGCTCATTAAGCCAGCACTCAGCTATATCAATGGCATTGATCGGAATCTTGCCAGTACATAGTGTTTGTAAGGCTGCTGATGGAGCTTCATTCACAAAGAGTGCTAAACACTTTCAGTGAAGTTGAAGAAATAACGCCACTTTTGAGAGAGCAGTACTTTAATTAGAGGGAGACTGTGGGACTATGTCTTCTGACTTAGCATCAGCAAGGTGCTGCTGGAAGCCACCCACATAGTGAATGTGCATATAGAGTAACTGTTCTTCCAAGTGTGTTGTCTGTGTGTGCAAACCCTTCCCATCTCTCTCTTTCCCCAGAGTCCTGTTGAAAATTTGGATCACTAGATTTGAGAGGGGAAAGACGTTCTCCAATCCTTTCGTGGCTGTGATGTGCCTAGGGGGAGTGAGATTTGAAGTGTCCTTCACTTGTGGATCTTATGTGATAGCATTGTCACCACAGTGTTTATAAAACCCTTTTTCCCTTGGTCTCCTGGCAGCTTTTGACACCTGCTGTACATTCCCATTGCTATTACATAGATTCAGTGAATTACTATACTTCTTCTATTGGTGCACTCATCCAAAACTGACTGTCATCCCAGATGTGGGATATACAAGATTCGGGATGAAATCTCCACCTAGGTCTTAGTGCAGCTTTTCAAATTTTGAATTTTGGATAATGCTTAAGTATAATGTTTATGGCTGTGATAAAATATCTAAACACAGCAGGAGCAAAAATGAGCAAAGTTGAATCAGCTGTAGCATTTGCCAGCATCCTTCAAGACTGTATTTCTCTGCAATCCTCAGTTATGTCCAGAATCTAGGAATTGAGGAGCCACTCTTTATGGTTCTACTATGGATTATCTGAGAATTTTGTCCCATTACCCATTAATAGTAAATTATTCTCTCCCACCCACATTCATCTGCAGTTCCCAGTGTCTTTCCTTCCATCTTTCCTGCTTTCTCAACTGCAATATACATTACTGCAAATTTATAGCAAAAGCACCTTTTTTATTCACATTTCTTCTGTTAGCCTTAGAGGAGACTTTGAAGGATTCAGTCCTAGCAGATCAACCTGCCCTGTGCTATCTCTTCCTAGACAAGGCTGAGGATTCATCTGATATGCAAGCAAACAACTTAACAGAAAAAAATATTTAATAGTAGTAAGAAAATTGACGAAGTGTTTTGACTGACTTTAGCACATCTACGGCAACAGAGTAAACGGTGTTCCTTTGGGGTCAAGCAGTTAATTCTTCTTTGAAAGAACATGTATATGCACATTTTCCCTGTGGGCAGAGTGTGCATGCAGTCAGTTGAACTGAAGACTTTCAGCTTTAGCTGTACTTAGAACAAGCTTACTCACAGTTTAATTGGAAAAGAAGAAAATCAGAAGGAAGCTTGCCAGTCATGCTGAACTATTCAAGGTAATAAAAAAAACCAAGGCTAACTGAGGAATTGGAGGACTCAACATTGATTAAGAAGGCAGTAAAGTGGCAGACGGAATTCGATGTAAATAAATGTAGTGAAGTGCATGAAGGAGCAATCCTCTACAACTATCAACTATGACCATTTTTGGAAAGTGATTTCGGGTTCATACAAGATCTATAAAAATACTAGCCTCAATGCTTAGTAGCTACCAAAAAGGGAAACAGTGTTAGTCATTATTAAGAAAAGCATCAAGAATAAAACAGAAATTACCATCTTATATCAATTCAGCCCTAGCATATTTTCAGTTGCTACACTATCAGATGTATTTGATGCTACTACAGAGGTATAAATAAATATGCATCCATGCATACACACCCCAAAACAGGAATTACTGTCATCGTTGTCCATTATAAGCTCATAAATAATGCTCCCCTTTGCTTTAAGTATCTTCCATTTATTTTTTACTTCCATGTCTTCAGCCTGTCATAAAATGCAAATTTAGTACATCAGTGCTTAAGTTATGTTTTCGTTAAACTTTCTGCAAAGATTTCACTAAAAATCATGTGCTTTAACAGGCAGGGATTTATCTGATTAAGTATGCGAGGAAAAATAAGAGCAAAATAAGTTTTCACCCATTTCTACCTTACTTCACTGACATTCTAAGACAGAAATTGCCTTTTTAAAGTTCCTTTGTTTTCTTTTCTGGCTTCTGTGGATCTTTAACTACCTGTTTGTGAATATGTAGGACTTAGTTGTCTCAGGTTTGTAACAGCTTCTACAGCCATGTAAAAGCACTGCAAATATTAAACCTGGGAAAGTACAAAACTTGTAAAATCTTGGGAGAGATTCCCTTCAGTTACTGCTGGCAATGTTGAAATAAAACTGCTGAAAGAAATCTTTTGCATTGTGGACCAAGACAAAGATTTTAGTTGCAATTCTTCCAGAAAACAGTTTTTGGAAGTTAGATTTAAAAAGAAAGGATGTAGGATACAAGTTACATGAATCTGAAGAAAGTAGATAAGAAATTTATGCAGGAAAGGAAGGCTGCAAAAGACTAGCTAGCTGTCAGTATTCAAGTAGACACTGAATAAAAGGGAGCAACTTGTTAAAGTAGTAGCTTGTTTCTTTCTCTGAACTACATTGTTTACACATCAAAGGCTAACAAAGAAAACTGAGGAATTGTGTAAAATGACATATCATCTAATGATCATTTTGAAAGATGTGCTAATGAGTTATAAAAGCAGGAGTATACCTAGTACTAAAAAAGAGAATTAGTGGGTGATCAGAAGCTTTCAAAAGTACTTAAATGAACAGAATATAAATTAAATTAGTCTATTAAATTAATGGAATCATATAAGTTGTTTTCAAATTAACTTGATTTTACAAATATTTTCTCTTGTGTTTTGCAGAATGAAGAAAAGGCATCAGTCAGTTTTCCCTCACTTCTTAGCCATATGACTTCTTCTTTCTTAAATCATCCTGTAATTCCAATGACAACATATGCAGATTCAGGTGTCCCGGAGATGCTAAATACATTTTCTCCCCTCATGTCATCCATGCCTTGTGACATGCACATAGTCAATCTAAGGACAATCCAATCAAAGGTAAGATCAAATCATTATTTTTATGAGCAAACATGATATAGCTTATTAGTTATAGCTATAATAATATAATATAATAATAGCTTATTAATGTATGCTAATCAAATACTTTATTCTAGGAAAGTAATTTGTGATTTTTTTTATATGATATGATAAACTGCAGGGTGATGACTAGTTTTTGTTAAATCTGTGAGAACTAGAGACTTGTGTCAGATTGAGTGATGTAAAATACAGTAATTGTTTTTTCACAACATTATAATATGCATAGTGCATTATTCTGTCTCTGAAGGGGACACATGTCATTGCGTTCCCAAAGCTTAAGAGGAGAAGGGCTCATATACTTTGGCCTCTTCTGCATTAAGAAGAATGAAATTTAAGGCCATTAGACTTTGTTCTGAGTACAAAAATTTGTGGTTTTAGTAAAACATATAATTTTAAACCCTTCTGATTCCGTTCAGAAGACTTAAAAAAATCTACCACATCTTAACATCCATAGCATAAGTTGTTAAAATATTTTTAAGCTTAAATACAAGACCTATTTTAATTATTCTAACATCAGTTTACAGTCCTTTGTTTCTGTGAAACTGTTCTTTGGTTGATATACAAACAAAAATAACCAAAACACAAACACAAACACCCAACCAATCAACCAAAAAAACCAACCCCAAAACGCCTATCAAAAGAAACCAAACAAAAAACCTCTGTACTCAATATTTTTTCCTTACAAAGGAACGTACACAATTGTAATCACCATATTTTCTGTTTGATAATCTATGCAACTGTTTGTGCATTCTTCTTGCACCAGCTCTTTTCTTTTTCTAAATTCTTTTCAGTTTTTTAACACCTTTTGAAGTGTAGGTATAGTAACTTCATGCTGTATTGCAGTATCACTCACCAGTGCTGTTACCATACATGAAATCCCTTTTTATATCTGCCTTACTTAGATACTTAGAAACTACAGTTGTCCCTTCTCCCTTAGAGTCTCTGTGGTGGCTGAGGTAGAACTGCTTATCTATAATAACCTCAGATTATATTCAGAATATCTGCAAAACCTGCCATTAGCTGCTGTTTTATCTTAATAGTTCTTCATTTTCAGTCTTCATCCTTTTTTTAAAACTTAGAGAATCATTTCATTTTCTTACACTTTCTCTGTGAATAAATAGTTCACTCTCATGTGCACCCCTTCAGCTGCAACTGTTTCTTATTTTGAATTTCAAAGTGGAATAACTCTTGGTTCTTATGGGTCTCATGCCTTTGAAGAGGTAGGAGGAAGATTCAGATTGAATTAAATCTTCATGCGAAGTGTATGTTCCACGCTTCAGGGTAAAATCTTTTCATTTACCTCAACCAGCTCAGCACCACCTGTCTGCTTCAGCATGTCAAGCTCAGGGGCAGACCTTCATGAACATGCCCCCTCTCTCTTTTCAAGGCCTAAATTTCTGTCCCTTGTTTGTATCATGTGGCCATGAAACCTGTGGAATGGAAGGCTGGATCTGCGTCTGCTGTTTTGAGTTCAGTGTTACTACTCATAGGTGAATTCTACAGTTTTAATTGGGCTATACTGGCCTCACTATCCCAGTCAGCATAAGATTGTTTGAGGCTATGATCTCTTCCCTGTCCATAACTGTGTATTTCAATGATTTCTTGATTGACAGCTCTTGAGCTTGCAACATTACTTTGTGCACTTCAAAGTGGAAGTTATCAGTAGTCATAGGATAGGAGGACTGTTGTTATAGGTACAGAACAGTTCTTTCCCACAGAGAAATGATGCTATGCCTTGCAAAGAATTTCTTGCATGCCAAAATGGCCTTTTTAAATTTCTCCTCACTTTCTGCTTCCTTTCTCCATCTTCCAAGAATTTGAATGACAAATGTCATAATTCTGGCTAATTGATGCAATCCAGTATTTTCCAGAAATGTAAACTACTCCATTGCTTTAGCTGTTGAAGTTTCTTTTCAAGAAATTGTTTTATTAGAATTTCACATAAAAGGATACCAAATTGAAATAAAGTATTAAGATTTAAGGTAGAAATAAGAATGCATGAAAATGAAAAAAAAAAAAAGTAAGGGAATTCCTAGTTTCCCTTTAAACTCTGCTCCTTTCAGTGGGAATAATATTGCTATTGTAAGATATGTGATCCTGTCATGGAAAAGTCCAATCAATCCCATAGGAAAATGAAATTTAAAGACGTATTAATGAAGCTCCAGTTTTTAGTTGTTTTACGCAGATTTTACCTACTGGCTGGGCCTCAAGATTTAAAAACTGAATAAATTTGTCCTTTCGTATTAAATATAAATACATATTTTTGTCATGTTGCTTGAACTTTTCAGTGCATCTCTGTTAGCTTACAGTAATCAAATAAAAAAGTGCTTAAATGGGTTTTCTTTCTTATAAAAATTTTCGCAGCATTGCCCTGGGACACTGCTTATGAGAAAATCTAGCAAAATTATTTTTCCATCTAGAAGCCTGTCGTGAGAACTGCATTTTACTTCTCAGATGAAAATCAAATCAAACTTTGGCAACTCTTCCACAAAAGGCAGTCATTGATTTGATAGTACAGTAGTTAGGGAATTTTTGTCATACAACAATGCTGTGAAGTTTTAGAAGATTAAGGATATTGTTGTTTGTTGAAAATTTAGAAATTTATTACAGGTTTTCATGCAGTTATGGTCATGTTTAGAAGGTATATTTTGTAAATTAGTTTCATTCTTGCTCAGACATTCCGTAGGCTTGTGTACACTTTATCTAATTTAATAATTTACACTTAATCTAATTTAAAGATCATATAAGAAAAAGTAAGTTAAAGTACATTCAGAGGTTGTGGCAACTTGCTCAGTCTTACACCTGCTTTGATAATAGGTTAGAACAGCTGAATTTATTACACATGGATGCTACGTGCCTGATAAAGTCCTGGGAATTTTAAAGAGTTGACTACTATATCATAGATGTTTATACTTACCAAAACTTTTTCCTTGAAGGTGTCATTGTTTATTACCTTTTTGTTTTAAATCTTTTGAATCTTAATTAATATTATATTTAATTTTAAAAACTTGAGAGATGAAATATCATGCCATTATTTGAAACACATAAATGCATTTGTTATGCAGATGCCTACAAGATAATTCCACTCTAATAGAGCAAGTGTTGATACTCGTTACTGGCTTGTCATTTTTAACATCATTTTACCCCATAGGAAGTCAGGCTTTTGCAGTATGAATTTTAATATTTCACTAATCTGATGTTTAGGCAGACAGTATTATTTCGTGTGCATAAAAATGTCTACTTTTAAGTGCAATGCTGTCACATCAGTGACAGTGAAAACCAAGCCAGGTATTTCTTCGCTGGAGACGGAAAATAATTTTGTCACATCATCATTTGTACCTTACTTAATGTAGAAAGTGATACTACTGTTCCAATAACAGGCTAAGAACTTTTTCAATCATCAGTGATATTACGTACTGAAAACTTGTTTGAATATTCTGACTGTAGACACCATTCGTTAATTAAAAACCTGATTTTAGGTGTTATAAGCTAATGTTGTTCATTAAAATCTTCTCAAACTGAATTTTTTTCATGATTTATAAGCTATGCACAGTTTTTACCAATGTTTTACTGCAAAGTATCTCATTTCAATTCCAAATACTGTTCAATAAGTTTTTACTATTTTAAATGAGGAACTTACTTAGAATACACTAATACTAAGTTTATCAGTTAATGGTATTCTATTATACGAATGAGTACTTAATACTATGAGTTTGTCATACTATCAAGCTGTCCCAAGATCTCCTTTATTAGGAGACAATTGATTTGGATCTGAAGCCTGTTAGATTAAGACCTGTTGTTTGTTACACCTTCAAGAGCTAAAGCATCACAAAATGCCTAGTGCTTGGTGGCATAGGTTTCTCCAAGGCCCTAGATGCTTACTGAAGTACCAGAAATGAACATAACTTATAGCAGAGGGTTTTGGGAAAAAGCACCAGGACAAAAACAAGTAACCCAGAAATAAATTAGACTAAAATAGCCTGAAGATCTGGCATGGCTGCAGATAGAACCAATTTTTTAAGACCTTATTATATAGGTAATAAGATGAACAGATGAAGAATGTAAAACAACAACAACAAAAAAAAGTAAGGCATCATAGAAAATAAATTACTACGGTGAGTGTAACAATACAGCAAACAGCTTGTAGCATGAAGGGCATCTTTTTTGTGCCACTCGTGTGGTGTGAAGATAGCTTGCATGCACATTCATCTATAATGTGAAGAAGAATTTCTTTTTTGTTACTCCTGGTGTATGATTTCGTGGGTTTTTACATCTTAGTGTAAATGAAAAAAAAAATGAAGCTTTTGTATAAATTGAAGTTTCCCAGCCAGTTCTAAGCCATGGCTTTGTTTTCTGAAGTACATATCAAAACAAGATTCTGATTTGAGGCATTTATATGCTATTCTTGTGACCATTTGTCCTAAGTGAATTTTAGTGATTTGGTCCAAACTAGAAAGTTGTGATTGTGAGTTACTCTTGGGTTACTCTTTGACGCCTGTTGAGGCATAAGAGCAATGTATGTCTTCTCTATAAACATAAAATTCATTTAATACTTGTATTTTAGTGTACAGTTTTGTGTACATCTTAAGCTGAGTTACATTTTAGAGGGCAGCTTTGCAGAATAAAAGCTTGATGGAACATAGTCACAATGAGTGTTTAAAATGGGATATCGTAGTTAGCATATGATTTCTAGTTTGGTTTTGGTTTTGCCATATAATTTTTCTGGGAAGGCAATTAATACAACTGTGATAGCTACATTTAAATTCTGAGTCTGTACATGTGCATCTATTGAGCTTTGAACTCTGTGGTTAACAACTTACTTTTATGTTCTGTAGTACTTTGTATATCTAAACTCTCTTTGCTGTTCAGTTCTTTCTGTGCTTAGTCTTATAAACATTAAAATAAACATGACCGTTCAATATAGGCTGATTATTTCAAGCATAAGTGGCTCTAGCACTGTAAGGTAATGATAATTTTATGAGGTCCTAAAACATCTTTCTAGCTCTGATACTTCCTGAGTAATATTTTATTTTGTTTATTTGTAGGTAGATACTGAGCCGTCTGATGAAGCTGCTCTGATTCTTCACAGAAAGGGTTTTGACTGTAGATTTTCAAACAGAGACATGGGTCTTCTCTGTTCCACTACTCAGGGAAAGGTATACTGACATTTTATAGGTAGCTTATGGTACAAGTATTGCAGAAACACTGACTTTAAATCAAATTATAGGTGAAGCATAGATGGTTGTTTATCAATGGTTCTGCTTTCAGGATAACTCAGGATAAGTTTATCTTGAAAGCTGCGTTCTATTTGATAAAGGTATAGATCTGCTGGTGTGTGGGAATGACCATGTAAGCATCAACAAGTAAACTTCTGGGTCAGTTTTAATCTCATTACTTCCTATAAATGTTTTTGCGTATAACACAGATTAGTATTTCTCAAATAAGTTTTTAATAGTGTTTTAGAACTTTACTAAGTTAAATGGGTCATATTCCATCTTCTGAAGCGTAGCTTTTGAGTAGTATTAAGATATCCACAAATTATATTACTGTTACTTTGAAAACTCTTGCATGTCCTTTTCTACCCATGCTCACTTAACATGACCTACACCATTGCAAATATCTGAGGTTTTGCAATTGCTATAGAATTGATGTGATACATAAGATTATGAAATATAAATTATACAACTTTGTTCTGAGGGTTACGGTTGGACTAGATGGTTATGAATCTGTAGAAACTTTGTAATCTAATTTTGAAATAGGTTGGAATTTTCTTTAAGCAGAAGAGTAAGTGTTGTTTTGTTTATAAACAGGAATAGTTTTAATCCAAATGTTTCTGATATTTTTTTAATATATTGATTTAACTTACTTGCTTTGAAATATGGCCAGTGGACACTGCCCAAAAAGATGTAATTCCATGTATAGCATTTGAGTCATGGTACTTAAAAATATTCCTAATCTTTGGTGTAAGAATTGGCTGTGCTGATACCTGTAAGGAGATGTATCATTTGGATTGTTGTTAGAGATTAGGTTAAAGTCAATTTTAAGGTATATACAGTATTTTCTAAATATATTTCCTTTTTTTCCAGGTAAAGGTGCATAAACTCTTTAACAAATTCAGAGTGGAAAGTCTTACACCAACATCTTTATCTTTGATGCATTCACCTCCAGATGCCAGAAATATGAGTGAAATAAATATGAGTTCTATGGAGATAAATACCTTCCGGATTCGGCTAAGATGAAATCTGGCTTTAGTACTCAGATAGAGAAGAGGAATCTGCAATTATATCTCCTCAAGTTTCACGTGCAATAAGAAGCACATTCTTGTTATTCCAGCTTCTGGATACTGTGAGAAAAACATGCATTCTATAAGTTTTTTGACCAACACAGTGAAAAGCCATGTTGCAAGAAATGTTTTTGTTTGGTTTGGGGTTTTTTTTCATAGAATAGGAACATCAGTATAAGTTAATGCAACAAGTTAAAAAACTTCTAAAGATGTTAACCTCTCAACAGATTAAATCTCAGGTTAAATGCTAACTAATGATGTTTCTGGTGTTTTAATTTTCATAAGGAGGGGATTGGATTTTAAACAGCCTTCTTTGCTGATCCTTGATGAGTTTATGTACAAATAAGTCTAGAAAGTCCTGATGCAGCTTGGAAATAAAATGGAACAAAATGTTCTTCTGTAGTAGCTAATGTCCAAATATTTACAATCATTTATATAAATTACAATAATCTCAATTTATTCCACAATTAATTTCAATTTATTCAACACAAAGGGGATTATTAATTGTGGTAAAATGAAAGCCTGCAGTACTTGTGATAAGTGATGGTAGATTTTAATACTTCTACCATTCACCTGAGTTATGTAAATAGGAAAACATGAACCTACAAAATAATTTTGCAATGGAAATGTTTAATAAAACTCCCATTTTGTTACTTGACATACTGGGATATGTGCAATTATTCCATTATCATGAATGATGAAATATGTCCATAATTATCATGAATACAGGATTTTTTATAAAATTCATTTAGATACCGATGTTCTCTGAAATGAGTTTTCTATTTCAGGATTACCATATCAGGATAAATGTGCCTTATTTTTTGATACGTCTTGTTACGATTTTGGTGTCTATGTTAATGTTTTTGGGGGAAAGGTAGTTTATATAATACTTAAGCTGTGTATCTTCAATTTGACAATGCTGGCCACACTCTGATCTATGTCCTCCTGCACCAAGTTTGTGCTATCTTATTCTGAACATTTTGACTATTTGAATGTATTAAAATGATGTCATAACATGAAACACAACAAAAAAAGAATTGCTGTAAAATCTAAATTCAGCTGCTTTCAAGGACATTGCAGCTTGATGCAGAGGGTTGATAGTTAGCAAGACATACTTTGCAGTCCCATCAAAATGTGTGCTTGCATGTCACAGACTGTGGTGACGTATTAATTCAGAATCATGTGCCTATATTTTAAACAACATTTTTCAAACTTACAACCTCACTTACATTGCCAGCATTCACATTACTGAAGAATGGAGTCTTACGTTTTGCTTTGTTTTCATTTATTAAGTAATTCATATTTAGTGCTGAAGCCATTCAAGTGTGAAAAATATTTCACTAAGTAGACCTGCTGTTTACAGTTAATGTATATAAACATGCACTTGAGTATGATCCCATTTCCAAGTCTTCATTTATCTTCATAACTCTTTCTTCTATCTCTTGCTTATGCTTTACTTTTCCATACATCATTGCTTATCTTTAATACTAATGCATGAAAAGTCATCATAACTGGTAAAAAGATGTGCTATTTTCTAACTCTAATATTGCCTACTGTGTTTGATTTCATCGTTGTTCTACAGTGTATCAAATTATATCATGTAGCTACAGGCTATCTTAAAAGAAAATGAAAGTGAAACTTTGATTTCCTGAATTGTCATAGGATGGATCTTTGTTGGGATTGTGTAGATTTCCCTACTTAATTCAAGCTACTGTGTGTTTTGTAATTAATGAAATTCTTAGTAGGATCTGGTGCAAGTTATGTCAAAAATACAAGAACCACTAACCACAAACGGAAGAATCAGATGGATCCAAGAAACGGATGTTTTCATGCAATAAACATGTACTGTAAGTTTTCTTAGCTGTAGTGTTTGAAAATACTATTTTTGTTGGAACGCAAAGCTTGGTAGAGTTGCCAGCAGAAAGTTCTCATAACATTGATTTTATTGCATCTTCAGAATTAAAATGGTTCAGAGACTTTTATGTGTTCTGTGCAAGAGCTTTCGAAATACTATTTCAGTTTTGTTAGGCAGAAAAGTAAAATTTTGATGCAATAAAGTTTTAAAGAGTTTTGCCTGTTGGAATTGCTTCCAAAAGATGTTTCATATAACATTGGGTCTTTTATTTTATCATCAGCAGTACAATCATCATGCCTGAATCTTCCTTAACCAGCAGATTTAATTTTTGTTCCGTTTATTTGCATTTCTTTGTGTAACAACAGAACAGCCTTCAATCTGGAATACTTTCCTAAAATCCTTAAAGAAGTCAGAACTCCAAAGTCTGATAATAAATTTTACCTTAATAGGTTCAGAATGTGGCTGTCAATTGATTTTTTTTTTTGTTTTGTTCAACAACTCTTAATGAATTATTACACTGAATTTTTGATATATTGGATATTTTGATTAAGTTCTTGTTTTCTTCATGCGTTGGCCATCTAATTTAATCATATTATTTTCTTTTTTCTATTTTTATAGCTGCTGTGTTTATAACTACTGGTTAAGAGAACCAAACATCCTTACCTTCCTGTATGGTTTTAAAGAAGATGCTGTGTAAGAAATAGTTTAAAACTTTGTAATTACTTTCCATATCAGAATTGTACCTGTACTGAATTTTTTTTTTACATTCCTTTATCTTAAATGTCTTTGGTTTACTTGCTCATGTTGTCTGAAACAAACTGGTTTCAATTGAAGGTTTTTGATATTTTCTTGTGGAAGGTTTTATATCTTATGGGGATATGTAAAATAAGATCTCTAATAAAAGATAATGTTATTGTGAAATATGGTCACTGTCATTTATGCCTTAGCCATAGATCATTTATATTAAAAAAAATAAGACAGAAACAGCAAGCATGCGTTCTTTGAGAAGGTTGATATATCGGTAGCTTTTGGGAATGACAATCACCTGTAGTGAGATGAACTCCTGAAGAAAGGTGCAATCTATTTCACAGGTGCCAAACAGAAGAAGGTAGGTGGCAACTTCAGAGAGGTAAACATGTGATTCCACAGTGTGGAAAGGGAATGGGTACCTCTTCTTTCACAAAAGAAACCTTGCCCTGACTTAGCAGAAAATAGCGGAAGATGTAAAATTATAATATTTTTTTTTTTTACTTGAATTAATCTCATTTCTCTTCTAAGCATTTGAGAGTAATGTAATGGAAGCGTTTCTTGTAAATTAAATTAACAAAGGCACCGTTAGAAAATAACATCAAAATAACAGTTCAACTGTAATTAGACTGAACATTTTTTAAAAAATAGTACAATGCTAATATAATATGCTGTAATTGCATATGACAAGTTGAACAGGCATAGGTGCTTTACAGGTTTGCTTCCCAAAATGTTGATGGAGCTTGAGCGTAATGAGTTGCAAAGACAATTAGTATAAATTTCAGTCAGTGCCTGAAACTATTTGATGTTGGATAGTCTTAGCTATAAATATAAAAGTATACATATACATATACTATGTAAACCCCTACAATTTCAAAGCTGGTATTTCAAGATAAAAGTGTATAACATCTAACTGCAGCAGGCAACAATGGGTATGGGTCCAGTTTAAAGCACCCCTTCACCTTTTTAAGGTCATGCTACTCTGGAATCCATTGCTATCAGCATGACCAACTGTACAGAACATATTCCACAAATTCCAGTTACCAATAAAGTTGCGCTTTACTTTTTGAAATTAATTTAAGTAGATTTGATGTATACCTATCCATCATGTTTTAAAGTAACAGGCGCTACATCTCCCTACAGATCTTTACTGATACTGGCACTAAAATACTTTGCTCAGATTTAACGGGTTATCTGACTTGTGATGAGTTGTATAGATGACAAAATATAGAATAGAGATTCAGTTTGTTGTCCTGTTCATCTTAGGATAACTACTCTGTCATCGTATTAAGAATTTACAACAAAAATCACCCAAAGGTATTAATTTTGTCTTCTAAAAGAGGGAACATACCAAAAAATTTAATACATTATCTAAAATAACTGCAATTCGTTGGAGAATTTTAGGGATTTTCAGACAGTGTTCTTGCTGATATAAAGTTTCTCTGTCCAAACATATCTGTATATTATAGTACTAGACTGTGGATCTGTCAGTCTTTAAATATACAGAATATAAGAACTAATCAATATTTAAAGTCCATATTGCATCACTAGCTTTTTTTTGCCAGAATGTAGTAGCAATAATCTGTTACTTAAATTACTCTTCTTCCTTTAGGTAGATTATTTAATAACACTGAGGGTAGTGAGAAAAAAAAATAAATTTTTTAAATCCATATTTTTAATTGTACATTTCAGAGCTTCAGATTCTCAGTATAACATATTCTTCCTGCTATACAGCGCCTGTTAATGGGATGCCCTTTGACAGTATATAAAAACACTCATATTGTGGGTAGGACGTATCTGGAGACTTCAATCCCAGCAGTGTCTGTCCTGCTGTACTACCACCACCACTCTCTGTGCATCACACACATCACCATGCAGGAAGGCAAGTGCCTCTGTTCCTCTCAAATCATGACCTGTAACGTAACTTGTGGTCACCTCAAATAACTAGCCTGTTTTTATTTCTACCTCTAGCTTAGTTATTCCTTTTGTACTACTTTCTCCTTTCTTAGCATGCCGGCTAAATGTGTAAGCATTTGTAGGCTCCAGCATGTACACAAACTTCCATGTCTGCCCAGTGCATACTATAGAGCTTTCTAGAGTTAAACTGCCAGCAGTGTCAGCCAAAGCATGAGATGTGCTGGATGTGAGCGCTCAGCTAGCTCTTCAAGAACTACATGGTTTTAATCAGCATCAATAAGCATGTGGATGGGGTATGTGCTCTACTTGCTTGCCACAACTCCGCCTATCACTCACCTGCTGTTCAGGAACATACATTTCTCTCTGAAAAGCCACTTCAGCAGACTTAGGTGCCATTCTCCCTTTTTCTCCTCTTCCATTTTCTTCCCCAGTTTCCTGAAAGAAATTTATACATTAGTCAGGTGGAACTGTGTGATCAAGAATCCAGGAATTCCTGATGCTCATCAGTGCTCTGCATCGGTAGCATAATGTAAGAATATCTTCATTTCAGGACTTGTCGTCCCCAAGTTTACTTGTAACCTCCGTTCAGAAGTCCTGAATATGCTCAGAATTAACTGATCTGTTTTAATCAGGCAATAATAAATCAGAGGCATTACCAGAGACCCTCTAAAATCAACCTGTTCGCATCAGTAACCAACAAAATGTATAATTTCTGTGGTTTGGGCTGCTTTCTCTGAGTTCCATGCCAGATGTTTCGTAACTCCAATATCCAGAAGCAGGTAGGCACGACCCTATGGTTATAACTAGACTGAAAAAAGAAATCTCTACTTCGTGTAACTTGTGTGTACAAATCTCAGTAAGAATGGGATGCAAGCCATTTAATTCTGAAGATACTAGACTTTCTACAGCTTTCTCTTTAGAACTCAAATCTCTTTAACCACAGGCTTTGTACTGGAAGAACTTAATGAAAACAGTGAAATAAAATATTTTGAAAGTTCTTAATTTTTCAATAATTGCCTTCAGGTCAATTCCAAAAACTTTTCTGCATAGCAACTGTCTTGCAGTACTGCAGTAAGTGAGCAATAATGTATTGTGAGCTAACTATGATATACATTATACACATACTGTTGTAGGCAAAATATCTGAAACAGTAGGTTCTGCCATCTTTTAAGAAAGTGAACGTAGTTAAGCTCTTTTTGAAACAAGGACAACTGGAAGGTTTCCAGGAAAGATAGAAAAATTACCTCTTAGCACAGACAAAATCTTTGTTAGAACAAAAGGTTTAGGTATATTGAGAAACCCAGCCATAAAACAAATGGAGAGTCAAGTCACATTGAAGAGAGAACCAGCAACCTGATTTTGCTAGGTCAGAAAGTTGTCTAGAAAATAGAGGCTATTAATGTCTTGGCCAGCTTTGAATTTAATAACAGAAAAGAACTTCAAAGTCTTCGGCAGTAAAATGCCGTGATGAAAATAAATGAGCAGTTCCAGATGATGGTGAAGGTAATTTTTTTGATTATACCATTTAAATGCTGTCAGCAATACCATACATTTACAGCAGTTCTTCTCAAGGTCCACAAAGACTTGAGGAAGAGAAAGAAAATTCTCCCAGTCCAATTAATGCAGAAGTCTTATACCTTTGAGAAAATTCCTTGGTGGCTTAATTGACTTAATTCAGCATGGTGGCCAAATGAATAGATGTGAAAAGGAGCAAGGAAATCAAAAAGGGCCTGGTAATGACATTGTGTAGTTTTGTACTATTCAGCTAGGGTCAAGCTTACTCATTTGAGGAGGGTCTGAAAAAGCTGGGACTGCTCAGCCTGGAGAAGAGGAGGATCAGCGGGGATCTTACCAGTGTATATAAATACTTGAAGGGAGGGTGCAAAGAGGACAGATAGGCTCTTTTCAGTGGTCCAGTGACAGCACCAGAGGCAATGGGCACAAATTAAAACACAGGAGGTTCCTCCTGTACATCAGGAAACACTTCTTCACTGTGAGGGTGACTAAGCACTGAAACAGATTGCCTAGAGAGGCAGTGGAATAGAGTCATAGAATTATAGAGTCGTTAAGGTTGCAAAAGACCCTTAAGATCATCAAGTCCAACCACTAACCTATCACTGCCAAGTCCACCACTAAACCTTATCCTCAAGCACCACATCTACCCTTCTTTTAAGTACCTCCAGGGATGGAGACTCAACCACCTCCATGCCTCTTCCAATGTTTGACAACCCTTTCGGTGAAGAAGTTTTTCCTAATGTCCACCCTAAACTTCCCTGGTGCAGCTTGAGGCCATTTCCTCTTGTCCTATCGCTTGTTACTAGGGAGAAGAGACCGACCCCCGCCTCATTACAACCTCCTTTCAGATAGTTGTAGAGAGCAAGAAGATCTCCCCTCAGACTCTTCTTCTCCAGGCTAAACAACCCCAGCTCCCTCAGCCGCTCCTCATAAGACTTGTTCTCTAGACCCTTCACCAAGTTTCATTGCCCTTCTTTGGACACGCTCCAGCACCTCGATGTCCTTCTTGTAGTGAGGGGCCCAAAGCTGAACACAGTACTCGAGGTGCGGCCTCACCAGTGCTGAGTACAGGGGCACGATCACCTCCCTGCTCCTGCTGGCCACACTATTCCTGATACAAGCCAGGATGCCATTGGCCTTCTTGGCCGATTGGGCACACTGCTGGCTCATGTTCAGGCAGCTGTCAGCCAACACCCCCAGGTCCTTTTCCACTGGGCAGCTTTCCAGCCACTCTTCCCCAAGCCTGTAGCGTTGCATGGGGTTGTTGTGACCCAAGTACATGACCCGGCACTTGGCCTTGTTGAGTCTCATATCGTTGTCTCTGGCCTATCGATCCAGCCATTCCAGGTCCCTCTGTAGGGACTTCCTACCTTCCAGCAGATCAACACTTCCACCCAGCTTGGTGTCACCTGCAAACTCACTGAGGGTGGACTCAATCCCCTCATCCAGATCATCAGTGAAGACATTGAACAGGACCGGCCCCAACACTGAGCCCTGGGGAACACCACTCATGACCGGCCACCAACTGGATTTGACTCCGTTCACCACCACTCTCTGGGCTCGGCCGTCCAGCCAGGTTTTAACCCAGAGCAGAGTGCACTTGTCCAAGCCATGAGCAGCCAGCTTCTCCAGGAGAATGCTGTGGGAGACAGTGTCAAAGGCCTTACTAAAGTCCAAGTAGACAATGTCCACAGCCTTCCCCTCATCTACCAAGCAAGTCACCTTATCATAGAAGGAGATCAGTTAGTGAGGCAGGACCTCCCTTTCATAAACCCGTGCTGGCTGAGCCCAATCCCCTGGGTGTCCTGCATGTGCTGCATAATGGCATTCAAGATGATCTGCTCCATGACCTTTCACAGCACCAAGGTCAGGCTGACAGGCCTGTTGTTCCCTGGATCCTCCTTCCAACTCTTCTTGTAGAGGGGTGTCACATTCACTAGTTTCCAGTTGTCTGGGACCTCCCCGGTTGACCAGGACTGCTGATAAATGATGGAGAGTGGCTTGGCGAGCTCCTCTGCCAGCTCCCTCAGTATCCTCGGGTGGATCCCATCCAGCCCCACGGACTTGTGAACATCCAGGTGAAGGAGCAGGTCAGTGACTGCCACCTCTTCAACAACTGGGACTTCACTCTGCATACTATCTCCATCTCCCAGCACAGGGGCCTGACAACCCCAAGGATGACCAGTCTGACTATTAAAGACTGAGGCAAAGAAAGCATTGAGTACCTCAGCCTTCTCCTCATCTTCCATGGCAAGGTTACCTTCTGCATCCAACAAAGGAGGGAGATCCTCCCTGGCCCTCCTTTTGTCACCGATGTATTTATAAAAACATTTTTTGTTATCTTTAATGGTGGCGGCCAGTTTAAGTTCCAGCTGGGCCTTCGCCTTCCTAATCTTTTCCCTGCATACCCTCACAACATCCTTGTAGTCCTCCTGAGTCACCTGCCCCTTCTTCCAAAGGCAGTAAGCTCTCCTTGAGTTCCAGCCAAAGCTCCCTATTCAGCCAAGCCAGTCTTCTCCCCCACCTGCTCAATTTATGACACATGGGGACCGCCTGCTTTTGTGCCTTTGAGACTTCCTTCTTTAGTAACATCCAGCCTCCCTGGACTCCTTTGCCCTTCAGGACTGCCTCCCAAAGGACTCTGTTAACCAGACTCCTTAACAATCCAAAGTCTGCCCTTCTGAAGTCCAGCGTAGTGGTTTTGCTGACCCCCCTTCTTACTTCTCCAAGAATAAAGAATTCTATCATGTCATAGTTGCTGAGCCCAAGACAGCCTCCACCCACCACATCACCCACCAGGCCTTCTCTGTTTGTAAACAGCAGGTCCAGCGGGGCACCTCCCCTCATTGGCTCGCTCACCAGCTGCGTCAGGAAGTTATCTCCCACAGACTCCAGGAACCTCCGAGTCTGCTTTCTCTCTGCTGTGTTGTATTTCCAGCAGATATCTGGTATGTTGAAGTCTCCCATGAGAACTAGTGCTAGAGATTGTGATACTTCCTCCAACTGCTTGTAGAGTGCTTCATCTGTCTCCTCATCCTGGTTGGGTGGTATATAATAGACTCCCACCAGGATGTCTCCCTTATTGGCTTTCCCCCTGACCCTTACCCATAAGCACTCAACCTTATCATTACCGTCATTGAGTTCTACACAGCCAAAACACTCTCTAACATACAAGGCTACCCCTCCACCTCTCCTTCCTTGCCTGTCCCTCCTAGAGAGCTTGTAGCCACCCATTGCAGTGCTCCAGTTGTGCGAGTCGTCCGACCATGTTTGGAGTCTCCCTCCTCTGAGATACGCAAAAGCCACCTGGACATGGTCCTGGGCAATTGACTTTAGGTTGCCCTGCCTGAGCAGGGGTTTTGACCAGATGACCTCCATAGGTCCCCGCCAACCTCAGTCATTCAGTCATACTGTGGTGCTCCATGGCCTGTCCCTGTGAAGGGGAAGGAAGCCTTCATTAGATAACCAGAACTTGTAGAAGATCCAGAGGTACGCCTGAAGATGTGAGACCAAAGATGATGACTGAAAATTGGGAGAATGAACAGTCTTTACCAGACATGTTTTTCCTGGTTCACTGTGCCACACTGAACATTTCCAGGAAAAAAATGGAAATTGGCAGGTTTAAAGATGAATTTGCACTAGCAGTTTAAAATGCCTACTGGAGATTAAATACAGCCTAAGCAAGCCATGCTGTCTGAATCACTTGCAGCAGTATACTGAGAGAAACAGCTTTGCAAACAGAAGATTACTTTTGTTCACAAAACTCTTTGTTTAATATCTGTGACAGTGACATACGATTTGAATTATTTAAAACAGTAACCCATTCCAAGCTGAAATAAATTAAACAATATGATTTTACTGGAAGCAATTCAGATGGATAGTAATTGTGTCAAAAGATTGAGTACAGCTGTTACAAACATGTCAATTCTCAACGGAGCATGCTAGTCAAAGTCTTTCACTAGATGAAGAATTAAGTTTTGCACACCAAAAGGAAATAGTCTATTTTGACAGTGCCAAAATCAGTCCCATAGCTTTTGCTTGTATCTTAATAAATGAACTCTACTGGCTTGACTATTAGACATGAGAAAGAAACTGTGAAAGCTCAAATGTAACTGTAAGGCAAACTTATTCGAATGATTTTGGCACAGAGATCCACAACCTATTCACCTAATTGGTCTCCAAATAGACAAAATTAATTGTGAATTTTCATTCATCAAGAACTGGGCCTTTGGAATATAAGCCAAGATGCTCAGAATTGCATTAAGTTGGGTTTTAATATAGCTAATAAATGTGTAATTGCTGCTAGGAAAGGTGCCTTACAAAACTGAGTTTGTGGAGGTTCATCTTTAAAGATATAGTCTATGTGAAACTTGTGATTTGTGGGCTTTCCAGTGTAGTAGAATACATGAGTACCTGAAATGTGAAACCTATAGTTTGGGATATTTTAGTAGTTAAAGCTCCTGCAGATATGGATCAGAAGTAGATCTCTGTTCATTTTCTGAATGTTTTTGACAACTTGTAACCAGCTGGTAGAGCTTTTTATTTTTAATATACAAAATATGAAATAGTGAATCATGTAAGTGCTAGCCAAGAGGAAAAAGCAAATACAGATTCCTTCCTTGATGATGACACACGTTTAAGTGGGGAGAACCAAAACACCCTTCCAAGCTAGGATTCAAGAGCAATCTTCTAAATTAAAGAAAAAAAGTCTATGGTTCACTGACCTAAGAAAAGGCTGGTATGGTGGAAAGCATGAAACACCACCTAAGTAAACATCGGTAGCAAAAAAAAAAAAAAAAGGAAACATTCAGATCTCATTCGTCAAGGCTTTATCAAAATCTGTACGCAGTCTTCCAGCAGTCCCTGTCATCTTCCCCATGTTTCAATTAAAAACAGAAGCAAAACCCACCCCCACCCAGCACACATCTATTTCATCCAGTCTCTGGGAATGACATATCTGTCGTGATTTCTAGAAACCCACAATATAAGGTCTACAAAAGTCCAGTTCACTTTCATATTGCAAACTGTGTTCCAAATATGGGTTTTACTGGGCTTTCTAGGCATGCTGCTTTCACTTTGGTGCTGCCTAAGTTATTAGACTCCCAAAGTCTTGTGGCCATGGTGACAGGTAGCATTTCAGATATGAGGGTTACAGAATAACTGGTTTGGAAAGGTGCTGCTATGTTGTAATGGGTGGCGTGGAACTATGGGTGGTCAGGTTGGGAGTTTACAGTTCCTCTGAAAGTGAGGGCAATCACCAATTCAATGCCACCTTACATTCAGACCAAGTTGGAAACTGAGATTAAATGGATTTTTATCAATTGGCACTGACGCATGGTAACTTGGCACTGGTGTTAGGTTTAATTTTGTATTCTACACTTGGCTTTAAAAGCAGGTACCGGAAAATGGAAACTAATCCAAGAGGCAAAGGAAAAATATTTTTTGTGGTAATACCAGTTCTGTGATAATACAAAGTGATTTCTCTTGTCTTGCATAATGCCTCAAACTGTGTTTAAAGGCTATTGCTTCTTTGCTGAAAGATGGTATCTTTTACATTATTACAGTCTTTCAACAAGAATTAATATGGTTTCAACTGGCCAATGAAAAGACAAGATTGTCGATATGTACAAATGCAAAGACATTTGAATAATTTCAAAAGAGATTAATTTATTTTAGCAACAAAATTGACAGAGAATTTTCCATCGGCAAAAAACAGAACTGAGAATGATCAGAACTGGATAATATCCCAGACAACCATAGATGGAAGGAGTTTTGTTGGACTTCACTCCTATTATACATCATCTACTTGTGAATTTGCCAGTTTTTTAGAACTCTTTATGGATTAGATAAGAAACATGAATTTATACTATAGTGGTCAAAGTTGGGAAAGTTATGGTGGCTGTTCATACACTCATCTACCTATATTGTCTTTCACACTGAACACAGATTTGGCAGCATAGAAGTTTTGCAAATCTGATGTCAATATTACAAAAACAGCTAAAATCCACTTTAAGAACTGGTTGAGGAAATCAAGTACATAGATATTTTTCTTACTGTTTGTATCACTGTTACTATGGGAGAAAGTCTGCAGTTACTGCAGAGATCTTTGGTCTTGTCTAACAGACAAGTAATTGCTTGCTAATCAGCAAATCTGAAATTCTGTTATACTAATTTTTTATTCAGTCCTTGCTGAATCACTGCCCTTCAGGAAAATAGCAATAAATTTGCTGTGGAAAAGATTGGTTTGCTCTGGATAATGAGATCTATGTCTATGCTTTAATGATTAGAAGACATTTATATATTCCTGTTTCCACTGCTGGGAAATGGGTATGGGATAGCAGGCTTCCACTGAAAAACAGCAGATTTTTTAAGGTAAAGGGACAATTAAGTAAATTTATGGAACTGGAAAATCAACAAGCAAGGAACCATCCTAGAAATACAGTTCAGCTTCAAGTCCATGACAAATTGTTCCTGATGACAGAATGCTTGGATTTCAAAGGTTAAGAATTCCAGTTGATGATCAGAGCATGGCTCCACTGCTTATGCCAGGAAGAGGAAAGCTTTAAGATTATAGAATTATTTTAAACTGTTGGACATTCTGCAGTTCTAAAAACTTCAGTCATGGTAAGTGCAGAAAAAGGAAATTTGGCAATGAAAAACATACAGAAAATGGGGCTGAGTGAGCATCTAGCCAAGACTAGCTCATCGAGAGAGCAACAAAGTACAATAACCTATCTGGGACTTTGAACAGTGTAAGAGGTCTGAAGCTTAACAAACAGAAGGAAAAGTTGATAGTGAATGCACATCTTTGCACCTGTTACAAATTAAGGAAGAAACATGAACCCATAGTGCTTTGGGAAGCAGAGATATTTGGAATCTAAAAATTAATGTTATATTAGAAAACGTGCAGTCTTCTATAGGATTTGGAGGGAATAGTGGGGATTCACATGATGACTTTTGTAAGTTAATACTGTAAAGATGAGACCGGTGTACAGCATCTGATTGCTCAACAACAGTCAGTAGCAATCTGGTTGGCACACAGCAGCATTTCTTACAGCTGGGCGTCAGCAGACAACCCTACAAAACTCTTGTTTGGAGGTCTTGGAAAGCGCAAATGGATTTCTGCCATTTGGACAACGTACAGATCCTGCCAACTCAAACTGTTAATTGATTCACTTTCAGTGGAGAAAATGTAATGATAACTTCTTCTGACAAGGTAAATGGAGAAGGCCTTTAAAAAAAGTGGGTATTTGATTTGTTTCACTCTGAGAAGAATAAACAATACAAGCCCCTCTATCCAAGCCAAAACCATGATATTCCCTATTTGAAAAAGGGAGAGATCCTATAACTATTCTGACCACTGTAGCAAAACAACGTGAAAGGAGAAAGAGGTCTCGAGGGTTTACCTAAATTTCTTCATTGAAGTCTGCTGAAGGAGTTTTCTGTAATAAGGGCAACGCTCTTAAAATCCTCGATTTTGAGGTTTCAGCTGAGGAAATGCTGTAAAAACTTTGTGCTTGTGAATTAAAGGAGGATACTCTGTGGTAGCAACCATACAGACTAGTGTGGAAAGGCAAACTTAGCCACAGCAGGCTAGTTTGTCTCTTGGTTCTCTGCTTTCAGGAAGAGTAAATAGGTCTTCTGCAGTGACTAAGAGGAGGAGTCTGCTCTAAGGTACACTGAAGCATACCCTGCACAGCCCTCTCTCATGCCTGTGCTTATAGGGAGATTAATCTTCTGGGGCTCAACTTTATCTTTTGGAATATCATCTCACATCAAGAGATCAAAGAGCTTGACACAGCAGTCTTTGAGCTAAAAGAATATCTAAAAAAAGAATTATATATCTATATATATGTATATGTATGTATATTTATACTGAAAAAATAACATGATTTAAAGCCAAAAGGCAAAAAGATATTTTTGGAGGCTGTGATATAACAATTTAGTGTCAATGAAGACTGTAAAATCAATGCTAGAATATAGGCTTTATTGACTAATTTTATGCATATACCTTCTAACACAGAAGGATGGACTGTGGCTGAAAGTTGCTGCAATGACTTTTTCTTTGTGAACTCAGTCTCCCTCTTGCAGCTGAACAGAATCACATTTTTTCTTTCAGTTCTTGACTTAATTAAAGCACAGGAGCATTTCACTGATCATCACCCGAGGTTAGTAAGTAAAGTGACTTTCAGCAGCATAACGCTAGAGCTTTGATTTATACCAAAACACCATTTTCCCTATAGGTGGCTAGTTGGCTGGTAGTCCAAGCAAAATGCTCCTGTAAGATTTGGCTGATGAAAAGCCAGTAGGCCATGATGCAGGTTCACATCATTGTTTGTGGGGTTTCTTTGTCCAGAAAAGAATTCCAACACATTTGCTTACACATGATGTTTTCCCAGGAGACACACAGAGGTAGGCATGGCCAATGGTGGCCAACGCTACAGAAGAGGTGGAAAGGAAGCCAGCAGTCCCACCCTTGGCATGCAGTGGAGGGCAAAGCAATGGTGCCAGGCAGGCAGGTGCTGCTCAGGCGAGGGAAAGTAGATTGTTGGGTTGGGAAGCTCAGTTTTCAGCTACTGCCCACTGACTTGATGAGGAACGAAAGACTTAGGCAACACTTAGAATTAGCACAGTCAGGATGGAAGGCTGGTAAGACTGCCATGTTAAAAATGGGCAAAAAGATACTCGCCTTTAAATGTAGTGTGGTACTGTGTGTAACTCCTGTGAGCAAAGAAACAAAGGACTCAGGAGTCCCAGGTTTTAAATGAGAACACTTTCAGACTTCTTAATATTTCCTGAACATTTAATGTGTTAAATATGCAGCACAAAATGTTTGAAAGTGTTTAATGTATTCTGCAAATACTGGTGGATTATAGTACAGGGTCATTGGATCTGTGCTCTTCCAAAAGCCTTTTCAAATGTATGTAATCCTCTTTTAAAATAAAACCGGAAAAGGACATAGTTAAAAGTCATGTACCTATCAGATTATTTAGTGAAGTGATTACAGTGATATTTTCTCAATATGCAGTTTTGTATACTATAGTGTGCAGATACATATATTGTGTTTGTATTTTGAATTTCAGGAAATAATTTTATTTAGGAAGTATTACTTGGAAAACAGAATATTTTCTCAACGTAAAATGCTAAGAGAAAACTGTTCAGAATGGATGATTAAAAAAAAAGTCATTTTTAAAGATTTTATTTTTATAGAGAACCTGTATACTGTTCTACATTCTTGAAAATTATAATATCTTTAATTAATTTCTAAATCCATTTCTTTGAATATTATTCTTGCAATTTGTATGAATTAATCTATAATTTACAGATGCAGCCATTAACAAGGAATACTACATCTTCACTTTAGACAGATCGTTTTCACCTATCTGATAGAATATAGGCAACAGGAACATTCACATCTCATTCATGTTGCCATGGCAATGGCTTTGGTCTGTCTTTTGTGTTTGGAAGAGCTCGCTTTCTTTCTCCAAGCCTGATGCTCAGCTTCCTCTTCCTGCTCCAAATTCCTTACATGAAGATAGAAAAGATAAGGTTAATAGAAGACTAACAACAAACAAGATAAGAAAACATGTTGGATTGTAAGTATGCCTTCAAGTATAATTGAAGATAAGTTGTGAATGCAGAATTTCTTAAAATGTGGGCCTATGCATGGCCAAACCTGTCTGACTATAAACTTCTGCTGTTCTAAGAAGAGTAATACAGTTCAGTGAAGGATATGAGAATTTTGATATAGCTTTCACTGTAATTCAGGATGTGTTGAGGTTTGGTGTCTGAAGACAGCAGGCCAAAATGAAGTGTCACTTACATTCCTGAAGCTCTGTTAAAGGCATTGTCCCAGTGTTGTCACTTCAGACAACAGAGAGCTTTGCTATTCCAGCTCGCTTTCTCTGTTGTTCACTATTTAAACATTTGTGTTCAACCGCACAAGCTATCAGCTAGTGCAGTGGATCGTCACTTCGTCTGAAAAGCACGTCTCCAGTGATTCCCCTGCTAGTTACTCCAAGGCTGTAAATGGAATTGTGAGTTTAGGACAGAAAGTGTCACTATTTCTTCCTCACTGGCTTAAGACTTTTTACTTCAGTGTCCTCTACTTCTTAGCAGGTAGTGTAACGTATCACGGGCAAAAATCTCTGTCTTTTGTATAGTACTGTTCGGTACACATAACACTGTTACAGTCCTTTCAGTAGCAAATGAAAGTAAGTCTTGCAGAAACAGACCATATGCACATCTTGCTCTTCACCAGTTATTCTACTAGCAGTTGTATGCCTAGTTTTCCAACTTTTTGTTATCACTTGGCAAAACTTTCCTGAGAAAGTTGCATGAAATAAACCACGTAAGTAAACAATTTTCACCTAATTTAGGAATAAAACATACTAGAAAGTGTTTGAGAGTCTAAAAGTAAGAGTCAATGTTTGCAGCTATCACAATGGGATGTTAGTCACTGGATTCACAGAGAAGATACAGGATATAAAGGTAACACTATTAACCTTCTGTTCACATACAATAAAAATAAAAGAATCTAGCTTCCGAATCACTTTAATATTCCTGTATCTGACTTCCTAGCTGTAGAGATATAGCTAAAAGCCAGTTTGCAATAATGAAGTCAGAAAAGCCATATGTGTTGTGACCATAGCTGCTTCCATTACAAGGTCAGTTCTAGCTCAAAGGAAGTTGGAAGAATTTTGCACATCCATTCAGTGTGCTGTAAAAATCTCTGTCATTTGCTGTGTTGGAGAAATGGTACGTTGGGATGGCTAGTTGTATTTTTCTTTCAAAATTTAAGTCTGATGTAAGCTTTTACAAACTGTGGAATGGGAATATGCTGCCCCTCAAAGAAAGGAAATAGTGACAGTATTGCCCTTTAGCATGAAGGTGCTCTTGGCTTCTTCTGAGTGCAGACCACCTTTGCCCTCTCTCACAGATCCCATTCTTTCAGGATGATGTAGCCTTCCTTTGCTAGCTTTGCTGCATGCAATTCAAAACTGCTTGTGTTCTGACTTTGGCAGTTGTGCTGGAGATTGCACTGTGGGTTAGATCATTATGCAAGTGGCCTGGGGAGAACATGTCTGCTTTTTCTTATCCTAAAGGACGTCTATTATGTGTTTTCTGTGAGAAGCCTTACGTCACTTTCCAGAGGGCTCTGACAGTTTGCTATTCACATCAGACAGTAATGAGTAAAAATTGTAAATGTTCAGCTATTTCAACCAATCCTCTGTGATTCTAGGATTCACTAGCTGCAGATTGACAAGGCTGTCTGAACTGGTCTTGAAATACATATGTGGTCTTGAATTTCCTCTCCAGATGCCTGCTGAATTCCTAGGGATTCAGATGCGGATGTACCACTTCTAAGTTTAGGGCTGTAGGGGTAAGAAAACCATAAACCCCACAATTCAGTTTAGTTGTCTCATAAACTTAATCCTGATTACTCATTCTGCTTTTCTTATGTGTGCTTTTCAGTGATTTGAATTCTGCTAATCTCCTTTATGAATACTAGAGGAAATCACAAAATAAAAGTGATGTAGGGCTTTCCAAGGAATACTTCCTAGCAAAATAAATAGTACCTTTCTGGCAAATCATTCTGTTGTACATTAGATCAGGAATATTTCTTAGAGTTTACAAAGAAGCCATTTTAGATACAATCATCAATTGTTATCTAATAAACACTCATATGTGGATGTTAATTTATAGTAGGATAAACAATATAACTGGCCCACCATACTTAGAGGTAACTCTCAGAAATTTTGTTTCTAGTCAGCCACTGCTATTAGGAAAAAGGACATTAAACTGTGAATTTCAAGAAAGTATACAGAACTTGGAAAGCACTGATGCTCAATTTACTCTCCTCTTTAACTAATATCTTACTTTTTAAAAGCAGAATAGCTTACCTCTCTCTACAACTAGAAGTATATTTACACCTATTGGGAACCTGGGTATTTTTACTTATTGCCTTACTAAATAATATCTATTAATATTAAGCTCTTAGGCAGTGGACCTTTAATTTTTTGAGTGCAAGTCAGAATACTGCTTGTTGTAGACAACAAACCACATCTGTTCCTTAGTGGGAATACGTAGAGTTGCAGGGTAAGGGGGGTAATATTATGAGAAAATATGCACATTAGCACAACAGTGGGAGGAATTTTTGGCTCCAATGGCTAAGTCAGAGATCAAAATTTGCCAATTTTCCTACATCTAGATGAATATCCAAAGGTGATACTTGTTTCATTAATATTTTCCTGGATCAAAGATTCAAAATGTATAAAATTTAAAAATGTATACAAATACCTGGATGCCCTCTCTTCTCTTTGTCTTGTGGCTGTTGAAAATTATGAAATATGAAAAACTGTGTGAGCTGGGTTGGAAATAGCAGCCTGCATATGACTCTCAGGAAGGTTTTTATTCAATATTGAGGTATTATTAAAAACTCTGTTGTATGACAATTTGTGTCGGCCAGCAGGATTGTGATGGAAGAGCAGAGTAAGTAGTGTATATATTAGAAAATGAATGTAAGCTAAAATGAAAACATGTTCATGTATCATACTTGCATGTCAGTTACCATGAGATCCTGCTCTTCAGCAGACCAAGCATCCCTTGGCTATCATTGGCAGTTACTGCAATTTTAGCTGGTGTTTCAGAGAATGCTGTGATTTGCACTTGTTTACAAACTGTCCAATTTAGGAAGGTATCCAGTTCCAAAATGCTGTAGATTAGCCAACTAATGGAGTGAAAATGTTTGTGTTGTAGGTTCCTGAATGGCTGTATCTGGGATGATGACAGAAACTGATAATTGGATATTAAGATACATAATGGATAATTCTCAGTTACCTAAGAGTTACCTTCCATTAGACTGTTCATTCTGGGTTTCCCCGTAGGTAAAAGTGACGGAATATGGCTAATCTCTGGTGCTGAAGGGATTTCATCCAGAAATGCCTTGGCTCATCACTTACCCTTGCTGTCTGACTTGATAGTCTGCTTGAGCTGTGGTGAAAAATTTAATTCTCTAATTCAGTAAAAGGTGGATGACCCCTTCAAGTGGCATTCTCTAATGTTGCTACTAAACACATAGGTTCCTGACTTGCTGGGGTACAACTAGCACCCAAAAGTGGGATGATATGTGTTGGCATGATATTAGCTCCCTAGATGGCTGATCTGCTTTATCTTATGGAGCAGGCATAATTTACGACCTGGTGACCCACCTTGTGGATGAGGGAGAGGCTGTGGATGTTGTCTACCTGGACTTTAGCAAAGCCTTTGACACTGTTTCCCATGGCATCCTCCTAGAGAAGCTGGTGGCTCATGGCTTAGTCAGGTGTACTCTTTGCTGGGTAAAAAACTGCCTGGATGGCCGAGCCCAGAGAGTGGTGGTGAATGGAGCTACATCCAGTTGGCGGCCAGTCACAGGTGGTGCTCCCAAGGGCTCGGTTTTGGGGCCAGTCTTGTTTAATATCTGTGTCAATGATCTGGATAAGGGGACTGAGAGAGCCCTCAGTAAGTTTGCAGGTGACACCAAATAGGGCAGGCGTGTTGATCTGCTCGAGGGCAGGAAGGCTCTGCAGAGGGAGTTGTACAAGCTGTATTGATGGGTTGGGGTCAATTTTATGAGGTTTAACAAGGTCAAGTGCCGGGTCCTGCACTTGGGTCACAACAACCCCATGCAACGCTACAGGCTTGAGGAAGAGTGGCTGGAGAGCTGCCTGGAGAAAAAGGACCTGGGGGTGTTGGCTGACAGCTGCCTGAACATGAGCCAGCAGTGTGCCCAATCGGCCAAGGTGGCCAATGGCATCCTGGCTTGTATCAGGAATAGTGTGGCCAGCAGGAGCAGGGAGGTGACCATGCCCCTGTACTCGGCACTGGTGAGGCCGCACCTCGAGTACTGTGTTCAGCTTTGGGCCCCTCACTACAAGAAGGACATCGAGGTGCTGGAGTGTGTCCAAAGAAGGGCAATGAAACTTGGTGAAGGGTCTAGAGAACAAGTCTTATGAGGAGAAGAAGAGTCTTCTTATGGAGAAGAAGAGTCTGAGGGGAGACCTTCTTGCTCTCTACAACTACCTGAAAGGAGGTTGTAGTGACGTGGCTGTTGGTCTCTTCTCCCTAGTAAGAAGTGATAGGACAAGGGGAAATGGCTTCAAGCTGCATCAGGGGAGGTTTAGACTGGATATTAGGAGAAATTTCTTTACTGAAAGAGTGGTCAGGCATTGGAAGAGGCTGCCCAGAGAGGTGGTGGAGTCACCATCCCTGGAGGTGTTAAAAAAATGTGTAGACGTGGCACTTCAGGGCATGATTTATGATGCATGGTGGTGTTGGGCTGACAGTTGGGCTTGATCATCCTAGAGGTCTTTTGCAACCTTAATGATACTATAATTCTATGATTCTAAGAATAACTGTTCTTTCTTTAGAGATGTTTCCAACACGTACATCCATAGCCTACCTTTCTGTCTTTCTCCCTCACAGTCCTGAATCCAGATTCTTGGAGTGTGAGGAACTGGCTGGGAGAGATCTAATAATTTATATTTCTGTATAAATTGAAAATGAGAGCAGGAGGCTTGACTGCTCCAGGATAAATAAGAGTGTAAAAGGCTCTGCTTAACAATGTCAGTATATTTGTACCCATAGCATGAAAGTATATAAATGTCTACAAATAAAATGCATGGTTTATTTTAACAGTAAGAACAAAGCATAGAGACTTTAAAGGAGAGACTGTTGTATATATATCTATCCTCCTATTCCCTGGAAGGCTTATCATCTTCAGATGTTCCAATAGGTGTCTGTGCATTTTTCTAGCCTGTCATAAAAGCTACCACAGCAGCTAACCTCTCTTTCCTTAAAAAAAAAAAAATAAATAAAATTGCAGTAGTCTTTCTGATCTATTATATCATCAGCCTTGTCCTTTCATAGGATTTTCTCTTAACCATTATTGTTAATGAGATGTAAAGGTGTTTTGATTTCTTTTTCCTTTTTTCCTGCTTTTACAACCTTAGTTTCTCTGTCCTGTTTACCACTAGAACAAACCTGTATGTTCAAAAAGAAAATACCTCACTACCAGATTAATCATATTGATAAATTATTAAAGGGCCATTCTATTTCTGTTAGATTCATGACTAGTTATTTCTGAGTTCATCTTTTTGAACTCATAAATAAGCAATAGTACTTGTCTATGGTGGATCTATAACCTAGCAAAATATATCTGCTAATATTTTTGTAGGCATCTAGGTAGTAATGAGTCCTAGGAAAAGATTTTAAAGGAAAGAGAGGGCAAGACATTATGTATCATATGAAACATTCATTAGTTTTCTCAAAGGCTTGCTACATAATTCATGTAGATATTTGTATCACATGACCAACAGAGAGAATACAAAGTCATTGGTTGCTATGATGATACGCTTACTTCTGTGTAAGCAAATTAAAAATTTTATTTATGTCTTCTGAATCTAATCTGTTTGAAAGATTTTAATTTTCATTTGAACTACCTTTTGTGATATAAAGAGTTCTCTGAATTGCCTTAAATTTCTATCCATAAAGAAAGGGGGTTTTATCAATTATAAATTTTATTCCAGGTGTTCAAAATCTCTTCACCTATCCATAGTGAGACGAATATGATATAATGAGCATGTGCTATCTATTAGAGATAGAAAACTGTCTTCTCACAGCACTTTTCATTCCATTTACCGTGTTTCTTGGACTGAACAAAATTATCAGAAGAAACATATGTTGTGAAGGATGGATGAAAACATCCTTCCCTCATTTTTCTGATTTGGCGATATTAGTTTGATATAAAATCTTTCTGACTTGGATGTTCTCTGCTTTCAGTGGCTTCAGGCTTGCGTGAAGATTAAACTCCTGTTAATATTTGCATAGTCTCTGGATGTCTTTGTGGTTTCTGTGAAATATTTCTGGCATTTGCTGTAACCCTTTGTCCAGACTTATAATTAACCTTACAACAATGTTAGTAGACCCAATAATTCAGCATCTTCCCTTAAACATATCTTTTCTATTGGCATGTAAATACCTTAAATCAGAAACAAGTCTTTCATTCTGGACATATATAGCTATTGAATTTTTTTCTATAATTTTTATGTTTTCAGATTCTTTTGGTACCACACCTACTATTCAGGATTAGGCATTGCAATATGTATACCAGAGACAGGACAACTGGACTGGGAGATTAATTTCAGAATGGGTAAGTGCATATGGGAAGCTATATATATATATATACACAAAAAAACCCAGGCTCTAAATTAGCTATTACTGAGGAAAGAGATCCAGGAGGTACTGTGTACAGTTCTCTGAAACTGACAGTTCCAGTGCTCAGTAGCAGGCAAGAAGGAAAACAGAACATCATGCTTTAATATGGAGTGACAGCTGAAGAAAAAAAAACCAGAAAATACTGTTGTGAAATTGCACAAATCAACAGTATACCTCTGTCTTGAATATTGCCTGCAGTTCTAGTTATTTAATCTTTAAAAGCATATCATAAAACTAGAAAAAGTAATGGATGTCTAGCAGGAATGATCAGAGTGGCTCCCATAGGAGGAAAGAGTGAAAAGCTGGGACTCCTCCTCAACACAGAATAAAAAATGATGAAATGGCAAAACTGAAAGAGATTTATAAACTTATGAAACTATAGATGTGTGCGGATACAGTAGGTAGGAAATGACTTGCTGTCTTTCTACCTCATAAGGGCTAGGTAAGACAGAATTAAATTATTGAGTAAAAAATTTGAACAAACAAACAAACAAACAAAAAAGCAACCAAAGGAAGTAGTATAACTTGTGAAAACCCAATGGATAAACAGATTCAAGAAGAAATTCAGGAAAGATAAGTCTTCCAGTGGCTGTTAAAAACAAGATCCCAGGTATAACCTGCAGTTCTGAAAATTCCTAAACCATTAGTAGTTGGAAGCCAGGATAGTAAAGTGAAGTAAGGATTGTTTTATAGCAGTCATGTAGTAAAGTTCTTCTCTTCTTAGAAATAATATATTGGCCATTGTTTGTTATGCTGCATACATGCCAAATCTGACCAATCCAGTAATTATTATGCAAAATTGCTTGCACAAGATATAAATCATTTATATCCTCTCCTTAGGCCACTTTATGGGTATTCTTATCAATGGTATCCATTTACGTAAGATTATGCAGAATAATTCTCAGGCAAGATTCTAATGAAATGGTGGTTGTAGGAAAATAGGTGCAATTCAGATAAATAGACTAAAATTTATAAATAAGCATTACCTCCCTTTTAGTTAAAAATGAAAAGTATGTGTAGCCTCTTCACATCACTACTAAAAATATTTTGATTCAGTAAGTGAATCACTAGCAAAACTTTGCTGTTTCTTAGAAATAAAAGCTTATAGACTTTTTTACACACATGATATAGCATAATATTATAGTCTAATTCTGTTGGAAAATCTTAAGTTTTGTAGAGTAAACAACTTCTGTATTTGAAATGTATCAGCCCAGTCAAGCTCACCCAATGCCCACTTTTATTTGCCATAAGTAGACAGAATAGTTTCCAGAACAGAGGTATGACTCCAGATATCTCAGAATCTTCAGAGTAAAAAAAAAAATGCCTGCAAAATGCAGGGAAACAAGATTTATTGTCATTCTTCAGAGCCTGAAATGCAACATTTGTCTATCTATAGAACTGCTCTGGGAAAGAAAAAGCAGTGACTTTATTCTTCCCTCCTGTTTTTGACTATTCATAATTTTAAACTTCTTGTAAACTTGAAAACAAATAACCTGAAAAACTAGCAAATATGTTTTTCTTGGGTCCTCAGGGATCATGCAGGTTTGAACTCGTGTGAGTTTAGAAACAGAAGTTACATTTTTCTGTGCATCTGGAATCTTGAAAAGCATATGAAAAGTATGTAGCCTTAGAACACATTACTGAAGACAGACACACATGTTCTTTTTCTTTGTCAGACTCTTATAACAAATGGAAAATCCTCTTAAATATGTATGTAGAAAGCTGACTGATTCAAAAGAAAATATCTTCTGAAAGAAAGTTCAGCTGTATCCTATACATTTACTTTGTGCTTAAATAAATGTCAACAGAAAGGCAGTCTATAAGTTATATTCATCCAAGGCCATTATTCATACACCAAGAACATTCCTAAGTAGGATGTCTGTGCAATTCACATTTTGCTTCCCCAAAAGCCTGATTAGATACCTTAACTTATATAACTTTTGGCAACAGAGGCAGTTAAGACTGTAATGGAGGATTTCTTTCCTATTCTTTGCCTTGGCATGAATGTCTTCCCCTAACCTGTCTGTAGGTCGTACAATAAGACACCCATGCTCTTTCTTACCATGTAGCCTGAAATGCATGCATGCTCCCATTTCCTAACTAGGGCTTTGTCTGGTACGTAACCACGGATAACTAAGCAACTGAACTTATTCACATGATTTACATATCTGGTCACATTAATGTGATGACACCAAGAGGCCCTTGGGAAAAGGAATGATAGGGAAGAGGCTGCAGCTTTCCTGCAATATTCACCAGCCTACCCAATACAGTCATCAGGTTTGTGTCCTGCTCCCTTTCCACATGTGACAAGGCTCAGGAAGAACAGTGGCATAGAGTGGACCGAAGCCAAACTTCTTTGGCAGCAGCAGCTTATCATGTAATGAAAAGAAAACATATAACCTTTTTTTATGTTGTAGCTTGAATGTAGTCATGACCCGATAAAATAGGAATACATGGCACTGGCACATTGCATTAGCATACTCCTACTCTGTTTGCCAAGGTCATTGATGAAAATATTTAAATACCATCAGCTCTAAAACCAATACTTGAAAAACTCCCTAACTGCCTTTCTCCAGCCCAGTAGTTCTTTCATCAGGACTCCATGTCACCTCCTTTTCAGAGAGTTCCTCAATTATTTTTTAAGTTCATATGTTAATTCCCTATGATCATTAACGGTGCGTACTGTTAGGATGTTTAATTTCATAAATTATTTATCTTTATATACATATATTTATTTTTCTGTCTCCAAATGACAATAAAATCTTTGTTGTGTGCTAAGTCACAAAACTCCTATGATGCTGGAGCACATCAAGGGATTTAGCTAAACTTAATACAACCCATCAGTAATTGCTAAGAAGAAACTAGCTAGTAATGTAAAAGCAGAAAAGTAAAAATGTCACACCCCTATTATTTAAATGAGATGAAATTAACTTAACATAGTTCATTATAGTTAACAAAATTATCTGTTTGCCACAATGTACTCAAGATTAGGGATTGGGAATTCAAAAGCTCAAAGCTCAGACCATTTGAATAATTTTGTGAGTAAATTTGAGTAAACAGAATTGAATCTCTTCCATCCTCCTGCTGGCACATGATTCTCTGCTGTGTCTTGGGGCACAAAACAGGTCTGGCACAGGAAAGAGAGGCAGATTCCGTCTCCACTTCATCCAGTGAAACAAACACATGGCATCTGTTCGTGCAAAAAATATAGTACAAATGACTGAAGTGGCTCTAGCAGGCTTGAAGGGATTTGGATAGTGCACAGCTGGGGAAAAAAAATTCTTGCAATATTAGTGCAATAGGTCTGAATTTATGCTAATTCTTAGTTGCTGCCTTAGCAGCTATGTTATAGCTCTACAAGTGGTCAGCACTCTACCTCTGTGCTGTAGATGAGAATTCACAGCCTCTGTTTGGTTGATTTCATAGTGAGGATTTGATAATGTTTATATCATTACTTTCACCTTTATCCACTAATTTTCATTTGAAACAGGAGTTTTGTGTTGGATAGCACTGTTACAAAAGATTTCTTGAAAATCTGGAAGATAAATGCAAAAGCTACAACTGTATTCTGAATGAGAATATAGTTCTCACCAGTGCTTTATAAAGCGAAATTCTCTTGGAAAAATGTAAAGCTTGAAATAAAGGATTAACAAAAGATTAATTTGGTAATGTACTCCCAAAAGTCCTGGAGGTGAGGTCCAGACTCATTTCAAGTGATTGTATGGCACAGATATTGTTTTACTTGGTCAAAACATAACTGCTGTAGCAGATGAAAATATCACAGACCTTTACATCTATTCTTTTTGTGTGCCTTCTATAGAGAAAATAATCCTTTGTTGCTGGTGTTCTATCCCTTTTTGCCAGCAGCTTAGACCTTCCAACTTAAGCAATATTAGGTTTTAACCCACTGTAATGCAGCACATGGGAACATAATTCCTACCACCATGCGGGAAAAATTCTGTATTGATGGAGAATATGGTTGTTTTTTTTTTTTTATTTGCAGGGAACAGGGTAAAGGTCTGCATGTTTATAAATAAAATTGACTTCCATGTACTGCTGAGGAGAAAAAAAACAGCTGCCATATGGATTTTGAAAATACCACCATTTGATAAATGTGCAACATAAGCACCATGACTTCAACAAAATTAACTTTAATTTTCCCATCAGCAAGAGAAGAACAAGTTCAAGATTAGTTATGCATTAAACAATCAATTCATAGAGACTAATTGAAGAAGGGAAGACCTTGAAATGGAAGTCATACAAAAAAGGAAACTGATTAGTCTTTATATTAATGTTTCTGTTCAGTATCATTCACATTTTTGTCATTCATTTAATAAAAAACTGCAAGTCCCAGTCTGAAATTCATAGAATAATGAATGGCTTTCTGCTAGAAACTAAGCACAAAAAAATCTCTTTGTGTGCATGTGTATAAATACATAGAGATGTAGTTATAAGAAATGCCATGCCAGAACCTTCTCAGATTTGGCTGGTAGTTGTGTAGTTTGTGCTGAAAATAGTGCCTTGAGAGCTGGAGGATTCTTCTGTGCATACCTGAAGGTCTTCAAATTAGAGTGCAAGTCACAGGCAAAATCTAAACTGAATATTTTGTAGGAGGAATGTGTAGGAGGCTTTTCAGGCTATATGGATTGCATCTTAGCTTACAGAAAGAACGATCAATTTTGATTAAGGGTTAGTCAAACTGTATTTCATATAGAGGTCAGTAAAATGTTATACCAGATACTGTGACTATTACAGCACTTATTCATCTAAGAAACAATTTATTTATTTTTTTTTAAGATTTATAATCCTTGTGTTCACATATTCAAAAAGTTATTCTAAGGTTTCAACAGAAAAGCAGTTTAGGTTCTGCTCCAATTCATAGAATGTAGTTTTAAAATGAGAGTCTTAACTCTTAAAAAGTTTACCAATATTTTGTGCAAGAAGGTAGAAAATATATTTTTAAAGTGGAGGTGTTTTTCATGAAACAGTGTGCTTGCATAGAAGAGTTTTTCTTATGGCTTTTAAAGCAATCTTCCCTGGCTCTCTGTTAGTATATGATATGAATGCAATGACTCATTCTAGAGAGGAAATATTAGCTATCTTCTTATTTCCACAAGCATTTGAAATGATGAGACAGAACTACATTTAAGGAGGCTTCTTGAGGAAGAACACTTCTTTACCCATATTCAGCAATCTAGATAAAATATAGTAGTTTTTCTACCTACCACCTTCCAGTCTGGGAATCATAGAATCATAGAATTGTTAAGGTTGGAAAAGACCCTTAAGATCATCGAGTCCAACTGCTAACCTGTCACTGCCAAATGAAGCAGATAATTTGTTCTTATTTTTACATAATCCCATAGCTGTTTTTTAAAAGTGATTTATTTATTTATTTATTTATTAGGTATCCAAAACTGAAGAACAAGGGGCCAGGCTCTGGAGAGAAATGTGTTTGAAGATATGAAGAGATACAAGAAAATTTACTGATATAATGATAAAGCATTAGCTTGATGCAATCCAGAAGATTTCAAATATTATTTCAGTTAAGTCTTTCTTACAAAGGAGGAGAGTAACTCTTCTAGTTTTACGTTTGCTTTGCATTGGGGGACATAATCAGCCAGCTAAAAAGACCGCACCTACTGAGCACAGTAATGCTGTACAAGCATTCACTACTTCACTAGAGGGAAATCTTAGAAATATAGTCGCTCATTAGAGTATTTGCAGACAACACATGGCTTGCAAAGCAGTGCTAGTGGCTGAGAGGAGGTTAATATAATAATTGGAAATGCTGGAGAAGATGGAAAGAGGAGACAGAGATACCAACGCAGAGAGCCAGTGAGCAATGCAACAGATATTGTGGGTTTGGTCTGAAACCTTGGTTCTGTTATGACGCTTCTACTCCTATAAATAGTTCACCCCTCCCTCCTAAACTTGCACTCACCCCCCCCCCCAGCTGCAAGGAAGAAAGTTGGTGTTATTGTAGTTACTTTGCTACTCCGAGGGCTCTACATGAAGAACCAAGATTCCTCTGGGTCTTCACTGGGATCTGAGTGACAACGTGTATAAATCATTCTGGGACAGCATCAGACACAGAGAAGGAGCTATGGGGGCAACAGCACTCAAAAGCAAGTCCAGAGTGCTGCCAGGGTCCTTCCCCTGACATATGTTGTCCACCTGAATGGGCTTATGTGGGTCGCTGATATCCCAAGAGAGAAACTTCTCTGCTGCACTCAGCAGGGGAGAAGCCTGGGAAATTTCTGAAGCATTTAGGGCACAGAACTGAGATAGGTGTGGCACAGCCTGAAGATGGTAGCTTGTCCTTCACTACACATTTCAAAGTTACAGGATTTCTACCACAACAAGGGAGCTGGCTGTACCCATACTGGGTCAGTTTGCAAAATTTTTCATCCTGGCTTCAGACATGAAGCTCAGCCAACAGAGGATAAAGTGCTAGAAGCAGTTGGGCAGCTGCTGAATCCCACAGGGTGATGAATTAAAAAGGAGTTGAGAAAACTGCCTCAATGAAAGGCTGAAGTAGTCAATGACAAAAAGAAATATGTATGGAGGGAAGGTGGAGAAATTTTACCTGTGCTGGAATCTGTATCTGCAAGACTCAAAAGACAGAAAAAGCCTTGCCATATTTCTACCAAATGGCTAATTCTGACACGCTTGATGGTACAGCAGTTAAAGAGGAAGATAGCTGAAACCACTGAAAAATTTTGAGTATTTTTGCATTTCATGTAAAAGTAAAATCTTTGAGGGTGTTGTATTTAAATATAATGAAACAACTGAAAGCCAGTGATTTTATTTAAGAACGAGAAGATAAAGAGTATCCTAGAAAGAGGACTAGACCTTGATTAGTTCTGGAACAAATGAATTGGGGGAGGAGAAAGGGAGTGAAAGAACAACTGAAAACCTCAGTCTGACTTTTGACAAAGCAATTGGGCAGACATCAGAAACAATCCAGACTAGAATGAAGTTTATAAAACGTGGGCACCACTGCAAAGCAACAAGAACTGTTAAAAATAAATAAATAAATAAATAAATAAAAAGGCAGAAATCTGAAATATCTCATGCAAATAGACTTAATTTAGAATGACAACGCTCAGGACTGGAGAGCTCTAACAACAGCTCAGGAGGATATGGGAGCCAAGACTGTGCTCAGCACCTATATAAATGTTGAAAGAAACATAATCATATCATTTTACAGGAGTTTGTTAAAGCTTGGATAATATGCACAAAATTGGCAAAGATGGTAATAACACCACACTCAAATTCTCTATAAAAGCCTGAAAGTAAATGGGTAATTAAATGATCTTAAGCTGGACACTGATGCACAAAAGGGTATGTTGCCAGAAATGGTACTTAGTATTAACAATGAAAACAGGCACAAGTATTACACAGGTAATTCTACCAAAAAAACCAACCATATCTGAGACAAAAATCACCGCCAAAAGAAGAAAGCCTAGGAGTAGCACAGAGTACTGTTATTGCCACCAGTAATGCTTTTGCTCCAGCAAAGATCCCTTGGAACAATATGCTTCATAAGATGTGTGCCTACTCTAGCTGCCCAACACAGTAATCTGCGGATGCTACTCTGGGCCGATGTCCTGTGGACATTAAATGAAAGCCTTTACCCAAGAAAAGGAAGCTGAAGGAGTTAACTGAGGAAGCAGCAATGGTCAGGAACAACACCAGGAAGAACAGTTTCTGTTGTCTACAGATGAGTCCAAAGGAGGTATTAGCATAATCCTCTTTTCAGCCGTATGAAAACTGGTGCTCAAAACTGAAGACCATTGGTCTGTGTGTGAGGCAAGCAAAGAGAAATGAAGCATCATAAATGCAGAGGAATTCTCCGAATACAAAAGGTTTTAAATCTTTATAGGAGGCAAGCATTACTCAAAATGGAACAAAAATCCCAAGTTATTATTGCCAGCAGGGGACTTGGAGACTGTCACTCTTACCCTTCCCTATTCCTTCCCCTGAGAAAAAATGGAGAGGATTTTTTTTTTCATCTATACAGACTGACAAGGGTTCTTAAAATCAATGAGAACAAAAACATTCTTTACATAAGTGCTTCCCAACTACTCCATTTGGAGTCCACTTTCATGTCTGAAAATTCTTTCTAGTCATGGTATGTCATTATTGTAAATATTTTAATTGAAAACATCAGAAAGGGTACAAGGCACTTGGGAGCAGCTGCAGCCCTTCTGGCATTTAAGATTAATATAGTGGAGAAAAGTCCAAACACAATACGGGTTAACCTGTTTGGTAAAAATAAAACAAACCGTAAGCTTGAATTATCACAGACTAAGGTACTGCTTTCAGAGATACCGCAAAGAAAGCATTATACCGTAGTACATTGGCAACATATTGTGAAAATATATTTCTGGGCTATTTTCTAAGCTGGAGCAGAGAAGAAGGTGTGTTTTTATTTTTCAATATTATTTGGTTTCATACAAGGACAAAGATTCATAAAGTGTTATGGAATAATTTGTGTAAAAGGATAAATGAAGTTCTTTAGGGATGGACAGTCCTGAGAAAGGCTAAGAATGTTTTATTCTAGCCTTAGATGAAAAGTGTTGAATTTTTTGAACTTTGCTGTAACTAAACAGGCCAGGTCAAGTGAAAACCCATATTAGTGCTGCAGGGGAAAAAAAAAAAAGGTCCTCTGTAGGAAAGCAAATAAAACTTTATTTAGATTGTCTAAAAAAAAAATATATGTTGCCTAGGGTATTATTTTCACTTCTGTGTGAAAATATTCCTGTGCCCAAGACCATACCAGTAGCTCGAAGATGCTGAAGCACATCTCTCTGTCTATAGAGCTCATCCCAGGAAAAAGACCATTTATCAGTGCAGCGGTACCTATATCTTGCTCTTGCTTTGGCTAACAAATGCTTTGAACCTGAGAAACATAGGGCATCAGTGCATAGTTTGTAATATCCTTTTTCTTCTGAGAATACAAAGAAGCTTATTTCATTAGCAAATGACATAGGGTTCTTTCAGAAGTGTCTATGGGAACTGGAAGAAACCTTAGCCAATGAAGCCATAACCTGGAATCATGTGGAAGCAGGGCACAGAGGCAAATCCTTCTCCAGTTAAGGAACAAAACCATCCCAATGAAATAAGCCACACACTGCTCTGAGTTAAAAATACGTTATACATGAATCTATACAGCCAGAATTAAGGTGACTGGCACACTTTGGGATACATATCCATGCTAGCTCTGAACCAGACAATTTTGGAAGCAATGTAGAGAAGAAGTAGAGTCATTGATTTCAGGGTAAAGAGTCATATTTTGAGTAGGTCACAAATTTCTGGCATGTTTCCACTGAGGGTAATAATCTCATAATACAACCAGGTAGATTAAGGCTAGCATGGGCATGCTTCCAAGTGCTTCAATCACATCTTCAGCTTCAGTGTAGGCATAGGATAAATGGATGGTGGTATAAAGGCATTAAATGAAAGCACCTAGTTTGAGACAAAGGAAATGGTAAGAAAAGCCTGAACAAACAAAAGCAGTAGGGTGATTGCAAGAAGGGATTAGGGTCTGGATGTAGACAGGATCACAAAGTGTAGTGATTTAAAAAGAAGGGGCAGGCAGAACAAAATGTTTTGAAGGAATAAAGCTAGTGAAATCTTCAAAAAGACATGGTCAAACCAGGTTTTTGCTGTACAAGAGATTTTTTTTTTCAGTGTGGAATTGAAGGAAACAAGTGTAGATAGCCACATGGGCTCTTAGTAACAGGACTGCGACCAAGCTGTGTGGTGTGAAAAACTGGCTGTGAACTTTCTTCGGACACAATCTCTTCATTTAAAATCCTTTGTCTAAAAGCCTGTGGGTTTCCTTAAAATGACAAGATTTCTAGAATAAAAATTTTTGACTTTTTACTTGACAAGAATTTCTTCCTTTATCCTAACCCAAAAGACAAGATAGAGTCCAGAGCTTTATTGATGTATAATAATGAGTAAAAAAGAATAAAGTGCCCATCTTGGGCTTTTGCTATGTTGTTAAGATGAAGAATTCATAGGGGAATACTATCAAATGGAACAAGGTCAAAGGTATAAAGCTTTCAGTAATCTCAAAAGAGTCCAAGATTTTATCCACCCCTTTCCCTGGTTGCTTGACATTTTGATGGTAAAAAAGCTATATCTAGTTTCCAGGTGCATATTCTAGAGGGAAAAAACTGACATGCTAGTTTGATCAGAGTAATAGTAAAGCTTCTGAAGAACACAGCTTCTTAGTGAATGTACACAATATTGTACAGAAAAGCCCAGGGAAATAAGAAGAGGCAATTGTATGAATCGAAAGGAAAAGAGGCCAGGGTATTTTGGCAATAATTACACTTATCAATACAGGACACAACAATGTGAGGTTAAACTTTCTGGAGGGATCAAGAATCTTTTTTTTAAGCTTTTTTTCGAAAGCTTTTGTATATGTAAATGCAATGTGTTTCTTTCTCCATTTGAATGGATGATAATCAGAAAAATCTTTGAAACACAAAATTTCTATGAGTAGCTTAAATTCATCCATACTCATTAGATGCTCAATTAGGTGAAACAAACTTTCCATCATATGCCCAGCTCTGAATATTTTGGAAATTACTTCAAGGTAGTGATGCAAAAACCATTAAATGCTGGAAAGCTATAGGCAGACTAAAATTCAACATTGTTTATCCTAGATCTAAGGGTATTTACCTGAGGTATTTGTGTAAAAAAAAGCATTACATTCCATGTTATGCAGTGACTCATTGAAGTAAACTGTCATCAATACTAGAGTAAAATAACCTTCCATTTTCATTGCAGGAGTGTCCTTTAGTTGCTTTATGATATTTCAGGAAGAATGTTGTCTTAAAGGTGTTGAGGTGTTGATCCTGATGAGTTTTTCTGGTAATCTACAACCAAAGAGTAGCAAATAATTTCTTTTCAGAAGGGTAGATAGTCTCTCCCCCTACCTGGAGGCAAGGGGAGATTTTTTTTTTTTTTTGAGAAATGTAATGTTTTTAATGACATCCATTACATTTGTATGAGATCAAGGCTGAAAACCAAACTCGGATGAAGAGAGGAAGTCTTGCTAAACTAAAGCACACAACCTTCCTACTCTTTTTTTTTTTTTTTTTTGCTTTCTTTGGAAACTAAAACCAGGTTAGAAAATACAAACTAAGTAGCTGCATCTACAGTCAGTATACTGTTTCTACCTAAAAGAAAGCTTCAAAATTCAACCATTTCTCATATGATTCTAAAGCAATCCTAACTGGATCCTATTTTTATAAAGACTTGGAAAGTTTGCCTACTTTATGTCCTTCTGTGAAAATACTGTGTTAAACTCAGTTATCACTAATAAACTGTATCAGCCAAAAACTTTAGAACAAGAAGGGTCAAAACCGTTTCAGACACCAGGTCACTGGATAGCTACTCTTCTGCTGTCAAATAAGCAAGGTTTCCATCCAGGTTAAAATGGCTGTGCACTCATTTATCTCTCTGTCATAAGACCTACTTAGGGCAATGCCACACATTTTCAGCAGTCTATGAAAGGCTGCTGCAGCTGATCAATATCCAGGGTTAGATAATTTAAAAGGTTTTGGCAAACCCTTTTTGACGAATATGACATATGTGACCTCAGAAGCAACATAACATTTACATGTCTAAAGTTACTCATTAAATGACTTGCTGTTCCTCTAAGAGGGCTCTGATGAGGATTTGCTGTCTTAAAAATAAGTTTTGTCCCCAGCGAATACACATTACCTATCATTATTATGATCATATTTATTTGTTTGCAGCAGCCACTGAGCTACTTGATGCAGTACAGGCAGCCAAGAAAAAATTTCTCTTTTGCTGTTTAATTTCTCCACAAAAGAGAAAGGGTAATACATCATAGAATCACAAAATGGTTTAGTTGGAATGGATCTTTAAAGATTACCTAGTGCCAACCCCCCTGCCATACGCAGATGCACCTTTCACTAGATCAGGTTGCTCAAAGATCTGTCCAACCTGACTTTGAACATTTGCAACGATTGGACATCCACAGCTTCTCTGGGCAACGTGTTCCACTGTATCACCGCCCTCATTGTAAAAAATTTCTTCCTTATATTCAATCTATATCTATACTCTTTTAGTTTAAAGCCATTACCCCTTGTCCTGTCACTACTGGCCCTGGTAAAAAGCCTGCCCCATCTTTCTTATAAGCCATCTTTAAGTATTGAAAGGTCACTATAAGGTCTTCCCAGACCCTTCTCTTCTCCAGAAGGAACAACCCCAGCACTCTCAGCCTTTTTTTGTAGTAGAGGTGTTCCAGCTCTCTGACCATTTCTGTGGCCCTCCTCTAGACCCACTCCAACAGGTCATGACTTTCCTGTGCTGAAGACTCCAGAGCCTGATGCAGTACTCCAGGTGGGGTCTTCTAAGAGCGGAGCAGGGGTGCAGGATCACATCCCTTGACCTGCTGGCCATGTTTGTTTTTACACAACCTGGGATACAATTGGTTTTCTGTGCTGCAAGTGCACACTACTGGCTCGTGTTCAATTTTTTAATCCGTTGGTGTTCCCAAGTCATCCTCCACAGGGCTGCTCTCAATCAGTTAATCCCCATGTTCATATTGATACTGGGGAGCGCACCAAACCAGATGCAGGACCTTGCATTTGGTCTTGTTGTACTTCAGGATGTTCACATGGGCCCACTCCTCAAGCCTGTTAAGGGTTCTTTTGATGGCATCCCTTCCCTCAACCTTGTCCAGCTGAACTGCACCATTCGGCTTGGTGTCTTCTGTGAACTCACTGGGCGTGCACTTAATCCCACTGTCTGTGTAATTGATGGAGATATTAAATACTATTGTTTCCACTATGGACCCTTGAGAGACACCACTTGTTACTGGTATCCATGTGGATATTGAGCCATTGACTATAACTCTTTGGATGTGGCCATCGAGCCTTATCCATCCAGCAGTCCATCCATCGAACCCATATCTTTCCAATATAGCAGCAAGAATGTTACAGGTAGCCACATCAAAGGCCTTACAGAAGTCCAGGCGGATGACATCTGCAGCTCTTCCCTTGCCCACTGATGTGGTCTCTCCAACATGAAAAGGCACTAGAATAGTCAGGCATGATTTGCCCTTGGTGAAGGTATCACAGATCTCTAATCACCTCCTTGTCTTCCATATGTTTTGGCATATCTTCCAGGAGGATCTGTTCCAACATATCTTCCATGAGGATCTGTCCCATGATCCTACCAGGCACAGAGTGGAGCTGACCTGCTGGTGATTTCCAGGGTCCTCCTTGTAACACTTTCTAAAAATGGGTGTGATGTTTCCCTTTTTCCAGTCACTGAGGGCTTTGTGTGACTACCATGACTTTTCAGTTATGATGAAGAGTGGCTTGGCAACTACACCAGACAATTATCCCAGGACCCTGGGAGGCATCTCATCAGTCCCAAGAACTTACATATGTTCAGGCTCTTCAGGTGGTCTTGAACCTGATCTGCTTCTATGATAGGAGGGAATTTATTCCCTCAGTCCTTGTCTTGAGTTTCAGGGGCTCGAAAGAAGTGGGAAAAGATTACCATTGATAACCGAGGCAAACAAATTGTCGAGTGACTCAGCCTTCTCCATGTCAGCTGTCACTAGTTCTCCTGACTTTTTATTAGGGGGGGTGTGTGTGTGTACATTTTCTTTAATGTTCCTTTTGACCAACATACCTGTAGAAGGCCTTATGAATCTTTGTATCCCTTGCCAAATTCAGCTCCAACTGTGCCTTAGCTTTCCTGATCCCATCCCTACACATCCAGACAGTGTCCCTATATTCTTCCTAGGATACATGTCCCTAGTTGCACTGCCTGTGCAGTTTCTTCTTATACTTTAGTTTGACTTGGAGGTCCTTACTCAGCCATTCTGGTCTCATGTCTTCTTTTTCTGATTTCTTCCACATGGGACCTCAGAGCTCTTGCTCTCTAAGAACAATGTCCTTAAAGAACTGCCAGCTCTGTTCAGCTCCTTTGTCCCTGAGGGCAGTTTCCCAGAGGGTCCCATCCACGCATTCCTTAAACAACTGAAAGTTTGCTATCCTAAAAAACTCCTCTCTGCTGTTCATATCCCTCAAGACTGTGAATTCTACCAGGGTTCTCAACATGTTCACTGCTTTTCAAAGGCATTTGTGTGCAGTCAATCCATATTTTTACACAGAAGGCAAACCCCCTGCCCCTCCTTCCTTGCCTGTCCCTTCTGAACAATTTATAACCATCAGTTGCAGCACTGCAGTTGTGTGATTAGTCCCACCATGTTTCAGTGACAGCAATTAGATCATATCCTTCTAGCTGCATGGTGGCTTCCAGATCCTCCTGCTTGTTACCCATGCAGCTGGGCTATCAACCATGTCATCTTTCTAGAGGAACACACCCTAATTCACTTAAGGCATTTCTCAGGTGTTGGTTCCTAATACATCAACAACCCCTGTCTTGTTTGAGAAGTTTGATAAGTTTGGATTTGGTTGTGTTACTGGTGCAAGCATCTAGATGACGCTTACTGGCATAGAACAGCCTTCTGACAATTTCAGGTATCAACAAGTTTTGATAGCTGCTACATGTGTAGAGTCTGGACCTAATGCAGGGGCCTATATATTGGACTTAAACACACTGGGTGACAATTTCTTCAGATCTGCCTAGATATAGTTGAAGCATTCCCATTACCTAGCTATTGTCACATATCCAGATTTTTCTAATTACCACTTGCAAATGTGGTCTGAAGTAAGATTTCCACTAAAAGCAGCACTCAGAGGAATCCTCTCTGTTTACAAGGCGTTAACACCAGTGAGTGCAGTCATGCCTTTGCTTACCACTAAGTTAGGAATTGATATACGTTCAGTGGTAAAGGTGGTTTATGCTTTCTAATTTAAGAAGAAGGATGTACTTGCTGATGTCAAATGGCAGTAGATTTTGAACAAAATGCTTTATGTGTCCGACAAAGAGCAATGAAGCTAGTGAAGGGTCTACAGAACAAGTCTTATGAAGAGCTGTTGGGTCAACTGGGGTTTAATCTGGAGAAAAGAGGCTGAGGGGAGACCTTACAACTCTCTACAACTACCTGAAAGGAGGTTGTAATGAGGTGGGTGTTGGTCTGTTCTCCCAAGTTACTGGCGATAGGACAAGAGGAAATGGCCTCAAGTTGCACCAGGGGAGGTTTAGATTGGATATTAGGAGAAATTTCTTCACCAAGCAGTGGAACAAACCTCCCAGAGAAGTGTTTTAGTCACCATCCTTGGAGATATTTAAAAGATGTGTAGATTTGGCACTTCAGGGCATGGTTTAGTGGTGGATTTGACAGTGTCAGGTTAACAGTTGGACTTGACAATCTTAAACATTTTTTCCAACCTAAATTATTCTGTGATTCTATGCTGTGTAGGCTGTAATCAGCCTGGGGAGATCACTGGCTTACAATGTTGTCTTTTTTATTTTTTATTTTTTTAAAGGCTGGATAACATTCAGGCCATTAATTACATTTTCAGCCATAGTTAAGTTAATTATGTAAGGGTAATTAAGCTTCTTGCTTCAGGGTGTAAACTAATTACCACAAGGGACATCAGCATTAGGCGGCACCACCACTTTGGAAAGTGCATATCAGGCTCTTTCCCCTCTTTTCAGAGACAGTGTTAACCACTAACTGGACCAGAAACTGGCTTCTCTGGTGTGAAAAAGCTTTATTGCATGCAAATTACATGGAAGCATAGCCTATTCTAATGCTGAATAAACAAAACAGTGCCATCATCTGTAGAGCTTGGGTCTTTTATTCTAATTCAGGTGGGAAAGAAAGCTGATAAACTGAACAAGTCTAATGGCAAAGTGCTGTATAAACCTGTTATCACAATTTAATTTATGCCTTATCCACTTTAAATCTGTTGTGAACTGGGAAATTGGCAGTTTCCATACTGAACTGGAAGGGACATGTCAATGTGAGACAACACTTTTCTGCAGAATAGCATGGCAAAGTTATGCACTTTAACAGGGATTAAATAAGGTACTTACAGTATTTTCTGGTGTAAAAAACCTGAACTGTTGGATCACATTTTGACTGGGGAAGAGACCTTTTCAGAGTGAATGAAGAACTGTGAGAACCAGTGTATTCTGTAAAGGGGCTATGTCTTGCAGAAGAGCATGAGGAAACTAAAAGGGTGGCTTATCTCTCCAAAATTATGATGATGACCTTCCAGTTTTCTCAAGAGGCTTCCTAGTATCTTGTGCTTTCTCTACGTTCTTTGTTCTCTGACATATCAATTTTTAAGGGATTGACTTCCTAGGTACTGAGCAATATTAACCAACGTATTCAAGTGCATCTTGTTTTCTGCTAGTAATAAAATATTTCAGAAACATGAAAATTAAAATGTCATCAAAGAGTTGAATAGTATGTGAAATGGCACAGTAATCACAACTGGGGGGAATGGTTAAAGAGTCAAATATATGACTGAGTACTGAAGTTTAGGATTTTTGTGAAATCTTATAGAAGTCACTAAACTTCTCTTTATATCACTACCTTTAGCACAAAACCAAAACTTGATATTTATTGTTTTGTGAGTCTCAGTTGATGAGTGTTCATTAGTGTTTTGAGACACACCAGTTGAAAATGTTCTGTATGCAAAAAATACAAGTTATTATAAAAGGTCTTCAGAAGTTATTTCAAAATGCATATTAAATTTTTAATAAAATACAAAATGAGATGAGAGAAGGACTCAGCTTCCAGGAGAAGTAATGGAAATTAATAAACTTGACTGGTGCACGTTACCCAGCCGCTGATAATGTTGTCATTATAATTCACAGACAAGGTGCTCAATAAGATTCAGCATTCTTCCTGTTTAAAAAATAACCTCTAAGGTTCTGTCTGTCAAAAGTCATTATATGGTGCCAAAAACATTAATGCATTTGTAGTTTTTAATTGAACTTTAACTTTAATTATTCTTGGCAAGCTTTACAAAGCAGTCCTAACAAACAGGTTAAAAAAGATCAACAAAGTGGGCTGAAGCCACAGCCTTAGCTCCAGTCACAGAAGACAGTACCTAAAGCAGATACAGGGCTGCAAGACTGATGTCCATCTTGAATGTGAATCCAAAGTACAGTTATCAGTAAGATCGATCCTTGATTAGATCTCAGAAACACAACATATTAGAACTTATTTAAAGTTACAAGGATAAATATCACAAGCTACACATGGAGAATTCATATGCCTCTTCTAACAATGTCAAAATAAGACACTTGAAGATAATCACCTGATTGGTGTTTGAAGCATCTGTTCCTTCGAGCAATTAGTCAAGTCTAGACAGTTATCGGAATCAATGAGACCCCTACGTCTAAAAAAGACATACTGTTTTCATTGCATAGCCATGTCCATCTCCTCTAAAAAATGGAGCTGGTTCACAAAAAGGTACTTATGAAAAGGGCAGAAACAATTTCCTTTATACTTACCTTCAGAAGAGCAGACTCTGTTTATCTTGTTGAACTTGGTTCCTCTACCTGGTCATAGACATTCTACAGACTTATCAGATCATTTAGCATTTCCATCTGAATTACTTACTTTGCTTCTGCTCACACACGCGGGTACTACAAGAATTCTCCTTCAAAAGTCATTGGCACACTTGCCTTCTCATGTATGGAGGCTGGACAGTAGATTCAGCTACTATTTCTATTATACCAGTAAATGAGGAATAGAAGCAAGCAAGCAAAATGAGGTGTTTTGGTTTGCTTTGATCTTTCACAGAGAATTTCAACCATTTGTCTTGCCTTCCAATGAATGATTCATTGGTCATTCTGACAAAGATTTTTGAAAGATAATGCAGAATTGAGAAGGTGGAGGTCCTTCTGTACCTAAGTTGCTTTAGATTCTCTCCACTAAAAATACCAAGACAATTTTCTGGTTGTAAAATCTAGAACTTATGATCAAGGGTTTTGAAAATATTTCATAACAGCTTTGTTTTGTGTTCTGTTTGTTCCATGGTGCCTGTTAAATGATATAACAATAATATCGCTACAATTCCAGGTTAAAGTTCTATAATTAGTTAAGTTCACACAAAGCTTTGTGACCTCACCAAATTGTGGAACTATATCTAGTGACCACCATCTGTTACTGCAATGCTTTTGAGTCTCAGCTTTTGACATTGAGACCATACTAACAGTATGAAAAATGCTTGATCAAGCAGTGTGCATTAAATATTGAATTAAGCATGTAGAAAGGCTCATAAAATCCAGGTCCAGCATCATTGCTGTACAAAGCAGAGGTTACTATCACGCAATGTCTTGCAGAAGCACATTCAGTGTGCTAGGCAGGTCAGCTGCACATTGCAATACATATGGGTTCTCCAATATTGCACAGCTTAATCTAATCTACCTCTTTATTGACTTAGACTGTATGGTTAAAAAGAACTGTGCAATTCATCCCGTCTTACTTTTGGAAGAAAAACTGATAAACTTTGCAAAATGTAGTTAGACTTTTAGGTTTCTTTTTAACATGCATTGCACACAGATGTTAACAGGGTTGCTGTTGACCCGTAATTCTTTCTTCATCAAGGGCTGACCAGAATTTGATACTAGCAATTTTAACGGGACAAGCTTTTAGGCCTGAAAATGTGCATATAAATAAAAATAGTGCTACTCCAGTTCCATTTTTAATGAAAGAAAAATTATCCATGTTCTCTCTAGGGATAACTAAGTCTCACAATATATTTATTTCAAGATTTAGGTGCTATTTGAAATAATAATAAATCACCCTACAGCTATTAGTGAACCTTCGCCTATATACAACAAGCTTATTAACTGCCTGTAACAGTTGTTTCTATACCCTGCACAGAAAAACAAAAGCAGTTTCTTAAAAAAAAATAGAGTTAAAAAAATTATCAGATGGGACTTGAAGAGCAAATAATACTACTGACAGATATTGCTTTGTTATAGTAAGAATATATATTAAGAATGTTTTGTTATATTGACTTATTTTCACCTCTTAAGATAATTTTCAGAAATACTATTTTATATTCACTATATGCATTACCATCTTGATCAGGAAGCTTGCCCATCATGCAGGAGTAGAAGGGCTAAGGAGGAACTAAGGAGAGAATGAAGCTGACATAGTGAAAGCTACATTGGTTAAAGGATTTCCGCAGCAAGGGAAAGGGCAACAGCAGAGCACAGGAAGGGCCTGTTAGGTAGTGACTAGTACTATGGATCTTCCAGTGGGCAAGAGATGAATAGAAGTTGTAGACAGAGAAATGTGAAGCACTGAAAGCCTCAGTCATTATGTTGAATTAAAAAAAAAAAAAAAAAAAGAAAGGAAGAATGGTCTGAGAACAGAAAAGTCACAGAAAGTCATAGAAATGTTAAAGGCCAGGGTACAAAAGTGATACTGCTAGGTACTTCAGAAAAAAGACTGAAAGATGGTTAGAAAGGAGAACTGCAGCAAAAAGCACCTAAGCTAAAGTAGCACCTGGCAAAGACTGTAATCAAATAATAGCTTTTTGGGTGGATGTAGAACCAAGACTCCTGATTATATTAAACATGAGGGTGAGGTAACGTGAACAGCAGTGGGGTGGACTGACCATTGACATGAAGGCTGGCATCATCATAGATGAGTTTAACAGACTATCAAAAAAGATAAAAATCCAGGAAACCAAAGAGCTTGACTCCAGAAAACAGGTTGATGGCTAGGATGGTTGATATGAGAACAAATGAAGGAAAGAGGCTTGGAGGCTGCTGCTCAAAATAAAGGAGAGAAGCTAAGAAGCCGGAGGTGACTGGGTGTGGAAAGAGATGAAGTCCAGTGCCTAAATTATTCTCTATGAGGAAAATTGAGGTCATCTCCATGTCAGTGTATGTGACACAGAGATCCAGGAATGGCAATAGCAGAGAGGAGTGATCTGGAAGGTCATGAGTGTTTCAATTCCTCAGATACAGCAATTAAGAATCATGTTAAAGATGAAGTGTGCACTCCAGAAACTCAGAGAGAAGGGTACAGGGCAGCATATAAAAGAGAAGGAAATAAAGAAGGGGATTGACTGCATGGAGGAGGGATATAGTGGCAGCAAGTATAGATGGGATAAATGAAGTTTTGCGACACTACCAACCCGGGAGATGAGGAGGGGACAAAGGAAGGTGGTATCTGGAACCTGCTGATATTTGAAAAGGGGGAAAATGGAATGCAGGGGAGAAAAGGAACTGTGAGTTTTGAGACCAGAAAGGATCAAAGATGAAAGAAAAAAATGGAACAAATGGCTGAAGGAGGGAAGCAAGTGGAGAATTGTGGAGAGTATTTAAATAACCCTCTGAGTAGTATTTAAAAAAATGTTATGAAGTCAGCATCTGTGGAAGCTTAACACCCTTCCCCTATCCTCATCCAGGCATCTTATGCCTTGTTCCATGCTGCTGAGGTAATCTTTCTTCTTCCAGTGTGACAGTACGTACCCTGCAATGGTTTTTTAATCTTTCTTAGGTTTAGCCTCGAGCACAATACTTAATGGCATGCATTTATGCAATGCAAAATTTCTTCTTCTTCTGGATTTTAAGGATGCAAAAATCCATAATGCACCATAAAAACCCAAAACCTTAAGTTTCTAATTTTCTGCTTAGTTCTTGTTTTCAGAAATCTGTCACTTAAGGTTTTGTGGGCTATTTTTAACAGAGAGTTTAGAAGACTATTGTGCCTCCTTGGGGATTCAGGGAAAGATAAACATTATAGAAGGGTGTCTAACACTAACTTGCATGTTTAGCCAGCAAATTCTGTCAAAATGTTTTTGTACAATACATTTTTCTAGAACCCAGTGTAAACATAAGCTTCCAAGATTTACTTTCAATATGTGGGTTTAAATTAAGGAGCTCTGTTTTGTTTTCCTTTCTTCTGAGTTTCTTTGCCTTTTTTAATCATGGTGCATAAGCTTCAACATTCCTGAGCATGTAAGAAATTGGAGTTGGCTGTTCTGTACACTATATTCAGATTGACATACTGACACCACACTGTAAATTGCTAAGGTAAAATGAAATAATTACAATATGAAGCTACATAAAATAAGTTTTCTGTTAACTGTGCCCATTTTTCCTTGTACTCCTTTTTTGTCATCATAGCTTGTTTACTACTTGCCATGAGTCATTGTAATGAACCGACTGTACAGTAAAGGTACTATAAGTTGAGCATGGTAATAGCACTGTTTGGCTTTGAAAGCATTGGCAGAATGATGTTTGCATAAAAGTCAAGTTTTATATCTTCAACCGTAGATGCTTCAAGGCAGTGGGTGCCTTTTGGGTGAGTCTATGAAGGGCATTAGTACAGGGCACAGGACTCCAGCTGCCAGCTCAGTGCACGATGGACTGCTGACATAGCACAGCACAGTGCTTATGAGCTTTGGCACAGCCTTGATCTGAAGCCACTACACAAATTCTTTATGAAATTAGCTTATGCCAAATTTGTCCAGGAGTTTCTGCGACATACTGCTTTCCATGATACAGACATACCCTTAGGTCTATACAGACAAAATGTTTTTCTTCCATTTTTCATTTCTAATTATACCTGGGTCTGCAAGAAATGAGGCACCAAAACTCCTCCAGGGTGGTGGTTGGACTGTGATTTATTTATTTTTACAACCTTGGAGCAACCTGAGATTCTTAATTTCAAAGCTCTTCTTTCATGAGCTATTCTTGTAATTTGGCCTCCAATAATAATAAATCTTGCCATTTGCAAGGGGCAAAGGGGTAGTAACTATCTAGCAATCATAATAGCTGAGCCTGTAAAAGATAGGATCTTGAACTCCAGATGTTCAAACTGTAGCTCTGCTCCAGCTCTTACAGGAAGTTACACTGACATTTTGTAGGTTAAATTTCATATGCATTTGCCTTCAGATAGTTTCCAGTCAATGCAGCAGCTCTCCAAGGTATCTTACATAATTTTGGTCATGCGAAACACTAATATTTAAGCCTTTTACCAAAAAGAATTTCACCTCAAAAACACCCTGGAGTTTTGGATTTCCATATGAAGAAACAACTTACTGATGCAGCAGTCAAAACAAAGTCCCTAGTTTTGTATAGCCATTACACACAAACAAGAGTATACAGAGTATTCATTTCAAATACTGGCTTAAGACTCTGGGTGTTATGCTTATTTAATTTTGTGGTAGCCCAGAAGTCTTTATGAGGGTATGTTCCAGTTTTGGTTGTCAGTGCGCTGCTATACAGCTTCCAGTCTATACTTTACACACACACTTCTGCATTTCTCTGGACTATATTTTTAATGAAGGCTGAGAAAAAGGGGGCCTTTTAAAGGTACTTTACAGGCTTTCATACCTATTCTGAATGTCTCAAAACCACATATTGAGCAACACCAAATCTTCAACTGTTCATATAGGAAATGAGTTATTAAAAATGTTAATGAATGGACCCAGTGTGAGGATTGCATTATTTTCTCACTTTGTGAATGTCATTTTTTCATACTGAAAAACCTGTAAAAGAAGGTTTGAATAACACATAGCAGGAAGTCTAATAATCTTTATTTTTATATTACAAAGGATCTAACACAAAGCTCAGTGAGCAGAATAAATCTTTCTACTGTTTTCAGTGAAGTTTAGATGAAGCTTTATGACAACATGTTTCAGTGTCTGATTGTTTATGCTTTATGAAGTATCAGAGATACATACTAATGAATGACACTCTTGAATGCTAGTACTATATTTAAATAGAGGGTAATTATTGCCACCTTTAACAACTAACTGATTCTGTCTCTCTCAAGAGAATTTAAATAAATAGGCTTGTTTTATTATACCAGCCATAGGAAACATATAATAAAAATGTAGTCCTGGTATTATTCTGGTTTCAGTATTTTGTTTTAACTTCATGTGCCCTTAAACATTTTTACTCAGCCTGTGATAAAGTCTTATACTTCGGGCTATATTTTCTCCACAGAAGATGAAGAAACCTGTGGATTCTGTCTGAAACAAAAATGTTTCCTTATGATCAAAACAAGGAAAGATGCCTTTCCACCAAGCAAACAGTACAATCTCAAGGGCATTGTCTAGTAACATCTGTATGCTATTTCTGAAACCTGTTCTGTTGACAACACTGCATGGTGTCTACCCCTCACTACTCATACACACGCTGAAGAACACTTGAGTACCTGGGAAGCCTAGGGCTGACACAGTATGCTCTCTGTGTGCTCTCTCAGCCTGCATTCTCTTTCAGAGGTGCACAAATGTCAAGGTTATTCTGCTGGCTGCCTTATAATGCAGGCACATAGGAGTGGTGTGGTGAATCAGGTCTGTAACCACTGGTGACTGCAGGGGCAGCCAACTTGTGAAGAAACTGCCTGCTGCACACATAGCTCTTTATTGCCTTTACTAACAGTTTCCTTCATCAGAGAGCAGGGAGAGTACATGCAGCAGTTCGTGCCATTAGGGGCTCCTTTTCTCAGGAGGGGAAGAAGAAGTGTGAACATTTCTTATTCAGCAAGTATGAAATGTGACTGTGCCAGTAGAGAAGGGAAGTGCAGTGGCTGCAGACCCTGTGATGATCGGGCTGGAAGGCTGTGTGTGGAGCTGGGGCAGGTCTAGGTGTGAGGTCTGCAGTCAAGACCTGGACAGGGGGAAGTTTGTTGTGTGGCTTGCAAGGGGGTATTTGTGTGAGTGTGGGAGGGAGCAACAGACAAAGACAGAGAGGTTTATCAGCATGAGATAAATGAGTGGTAGGTAAAGAGAAAATGGAAGAGGATCCGCAGTATGGACAGCTGAGTATAGATCGCTGGGTATGGCAGCACAGCTGGGGGCATCCTCTCTGTGTCCCTGCTATATGCCAGCTGCAAGAAAGGCCATCTGGAGCATCAGTTTGTACTGTGAGTCACCAACATTAATGACAAAAACGGCTGTCTGCCTCTGAGCTGTGGGTATCACTTTGATAAAGAAATCCAGTGGTCCTCTTTCGGGCAAAGGTGATTCCACACATAACCTGATGGAAGTTGTAGTAAAAGTTATACTGCTGTCAGTTAAATTTATATCACCTTTCTAATCTGAATTTGGGTGATTTCCCTTCTAAGCCACTGGGTCTTTGAGAGACTTGTGTACCTGCCCACTGAAGTGAGGGCACAGCATTGGGCCTAAACTGTATCATGTATTATCAGTGAAACCTGAGGACAATTTAAGAAGGTCTTAACGTACAATTTCGACAGATCTCACTTCAGGAATAAAACATACAGCAGCATCCATTCAAAAGGCAAACAACTTTCATAAGCTTCTTGCAGGGATGGTTTAGCTACGTCCAGAGAAAGTGTAAAAGCTATTGGAAGCAGACATACTATCTTAGCTGCCTCTTTGGTGTCAGAAATTCAACAATATCTCATGGGATCCTTTCCATCTTGTGCCTAAGCGAAACTAGCAGCCCAATTTTGTTCTCGTTGAAGTCATTGAGAAAAGGAGCACTCCCTAAATTTGTTAGTATGCAAGGGGCAGGTTTCAGCATAGCCCAGATAGTCTGTCTTTTCAGTTTGTTGTCTTCTGACATCTTCCCTCAGAGTAATCTGGCAACAGTGGCACTTCTGACAAACAAAAGCCATACAGACACTGCTGTATCCTGTCAGAATTACAATGACTTTCCATTTCAGTATTTATTCAAACAGTTGTTTAAATATGTGAAGCATTACAGCTAAGACAAGAAAAAGTATGTCACTGAGCAATACTGTATTAGAGCATTTTTGGAACAAGCAGCAGGCAACACTTATACACATGGAATGGACTAAACAAGCATAATTTTTCAAATGGCTTGCTGGTGACCTTAATTCAGGGTTTTCTTCAGTAGATAGCTTTCGCTGTGAAATAAAAACTGGAGAAAAGAGTCTTCAACAAAGCACAAAACCCAATTTGCAGAATGAAATTTTTGCGAGGTCAGGAAGTTACTACTCTTCAAAAAATGACACTTAAAGAAAAACACTGCTCTCACCTAATGCATTAGAATCTGCAGTGACAAAGGCATTCAGCCATCTGAATTTTCTTCGCAAGGCTTTTGTACACTCTTTTAAGAATAGTCATATGTAGTCCAATATAAAGGCAAAATAAAACAGTGAAGTGCCTTATACTATTCAGCGTGTTATGGATCTATGAGAGGTGCAAAGGAATGATCTAGGACTTATGTATTTAATTTTTGAACCTAATTTATTTTGAATCTAAACCAATGTCAGCAATAAAATAGGAAAGATAAATTTCAGACAGATAGCCGTATCTCTAGCATTGAGCAGGATAGCATTTGAGGAGTTACCTTGTGGTACCTATTACCACAGTCCTTGGTAACACACTCTTGATTGATTTGAACAGGACAGAGGATCTTGTGGCACACGAATATAGCAAAACAACCTCCATCAGAAAGGCCAAATATAAAATGCATAACGCCCCCTTTGGGCTGCCCATAGTAGCATCATTTTTCTACCTCTTTCCAACCATTATTCCTTCAACTTTATCTTCCCAACCAATAAAAGTAGGAAAACTCCAGGCTTGAAGGCACTCCAGGTGCACCCTGGAGCATGCTTGCGTATAAGCTTGTTGCAGAGACCCCCTTACTTGTAATACTGGCTGATCTGCACCAGACCCAGGTTACTCACAAGGCAGTATGCTCAGCTAAACTGCACTGTGTTGGACAGATGTTGCCAGGATGCATTGGCAACCATTTGTGAGACTCCCAATAAAGGGCTCATTTGGCAGTTTAACATCCAGGTTAGAGTGCACGGGGCAAGCAAGATGTCCTTTTACCTAAGGCTGCACTGCAGGTCTCCTCAAAGGGCCCCGGCTTAGGGGGTGCTGTTGGAAGTCAGCTGTTCGTCCTTCTGCATGAGGGACAACAATGACTGCTATAGTTTTGTAGGTGAGGAGGAGAATTAGATGGCAACACTGAAAGAAATATTTCTAACCGAAATGTGTGCAGCTTATTCACTAACACAGCAAAACTTTTGTGAATTCTGTGCAAGTTTCTTCAGTTTAAGTCTGCTGTACTTTCACTCCATTTAAAAAGATTGGTTTTGGTCTTACTTTAAAGTTGTGGTACTTATGCATGACTTGCATATGAATGAGGTGAATGAATTCATTACTGAGAAGCCAGATTAAGTTCTGCAGCTGTTCAGCCTGGAGACCTGGTTCAAAGCATGGCCAGAGTGACTGGAAAATCCTTTACTGATTGAGATAGTTTTAGGCTGCAGCCTAACATAACGAGGAGCATTAGAAATGCTAGATTGGAAAAGAAATTAAAATTACTTACTTTTACGCATTATCTGCAGAATAAAGATTTTTAAGAGGGCTACTCTGCAGGTAAGTAATGATAATATACAAGTTGTGCCCACAGCTGCCTGACCTTGAGGGTGTTAATTTGTGTCCTGAGTGCAGCTGTGACACTCACAGCAAGTATTCACAACCAAGATGTCAAAAGAGCTTTACAAATTGCGGATCAAATACAGGATGTTTGTTGTGATAGAGAACAAAGTCAGAAGGAGGAGAATATCTCCTTTCTTTGTGTCTGACTTTTTATCCAGTGTTCTCTCACAGACTATCTTTCAGGTATGCTTAGAAATTCCGGGAGACCATTTTTTCTTTGTAGTAATTTCAGTGAAGATTATGTAATACTGTGAATGCAAGCTAAGTGGTGGCTACTTTCCTCACACTGTTTAAGCATGTTTCTGACTGCCTATTAATGGGAATGTGTCGTTACTGCTTAGGACATGACACTGCAGCCATTTCATGTTTATCCCTTCCAGGTTTCAGAGTTCATTCCACTGTTATATGTTCAGATTATAATGGCAGAGGTTATAGTATTGTTAGAAAACAGGTTAGATAGTATGGTCTGCTTGGTAGTTTGGCAGGTGTGTTTATAGATTTGTGTTTTAAATACACCTGACATACTAAACAATATAGATATGTCTGTTTTTAAAAGAGCTTATCAAAGGAAAAAAAATTATAATATAATACAGCAAAAAACACAATCGTGTGAATAGAGCCTCAGAGGACTAAAACTCCTTGTCACGAGTCTGAAAGCAATGTCTGTACAACATACATTCTTCTGTATGAGTCAGAAGAAAGTAGAAATTCCAGTTTAAGAACAACTGAGAGTTGAAGATGTGGGGAAGAGAAGTGATGAGGAAACAGAGACAGGAAATCCAAGGAGAGGAAAAAAGTAGGCCTTTGAAGCAGACCTTCTGTGACCAAGACCACAGCAGAAAAGCACTAGATAGATCCTGTGCTGCTGACATAAAAGCCCATACCTTGAGAATGTGAGACCCAAATAAGGTGGGTTCTCTTACTGCAAAGGATCAGGCTGTTCTAGATACAGTGGCTGCAAAATTTCTGCTCACTGAAACTAGGGAGATACATAAGGAACACAAGGACAGGCAAACAGCATCTAGGTTCCTCACTGTTGACTTCCTGAAAGTAAGAGTTGTACTATTGATGAAGGAATTTTGCCAATAACTGCTTTGATTCTTTCTTGATAAAAAATAGTGACAAAGCAGTAAAGCAATTAGTTTACATTAAAGTCTTTTGTATCAAAGCTAGAACTATTTTAGTGTTTGAATTCTACTTAAAAACAATCTTGCCTTTATTGATCAATGATCACTTGGCAGTGGATAAGGAACAAATATGAGAAAATCAGAAGAGAAACTGTTGATATCTGTATTTAAGACTCCATTGATATAAATTTAGTACTGGCAGTGAAGGCTGCTTTTGATTTGCTGGTTGCTTTTCAAAAGTGAGCTAGCATCCAAGAGTAGGTTTCATTCTCTCTACTGAAGAGACTATTTTGCTTGAATGTGTCTCTCACCTGTCTACCAGAAAGTATTCTGGTAGCATGGTGTACTTGCAGCTGTAAAATTCTGTAAACACTTTATCTAATGTATTAAGTACCTTCACATACAGTTCTGCATTTTTTCATGTTGGGTAACTGAATATAGTTGCATGTGCCATCTATAGTGTCTCTTGATCTTTGTGTGCTTTCAGTGTAATTCTCCTGAGAGTATTAGTCTAGGTGGACATAATGTGGCACAGTACTTTTTAGATTGCATTGTTCAAATCCACCTCTTTGAACCTGTAACAGCAGCAGTCATAGGCTGGACCAAAGCTATCAAGTATGGCACTAAGATTTCCAGGTTGAGTTGTGGTTACTGTTTGTGTATTTCTATACAAAATCAACATAAAACATTTTCCTTTAATTTCCACTGAACTATAAGCACCCTAGACTTTGCTCTACTTACTAGTAGCAAAAAAAACCCAGAAGGAGTATCATCACTGGCTGGTTTTCAGGGTTCTTAACATTGCTTGCAGCCATCCACTCTGTACAGACTATTCTGCCACCAGGGACCCTACAAACTCCCCTAGGATTTCTGTCCTTAGAGTTTCAAGCTTGCTGATAGGAGCCTGAGTGCCTTTGCTCTTTTGGGGATTCTTTGTAGCTTCCTGCTGCTTTTCCCATTTGGTTACCCACATGTGTTTGTAGTCTTTGACCTTGTCATGGTTTTGGCTGGGATAGAGTTAATTTTCTTTACTGTAGCTGGTATAGTGCTGTGGTTTGGATTTACTGGGGTGGGGGAGTGAGCGAGCAGTTGTGGCTCTGTGGTGCTTAGTTGCTAACTAGGGCTAAACCATGACAGACCTGGAGCCATCTACAAAACAAATCTACTTGCTGAGATGCTACTATCTACTTGGGAGACCTGGGTGGAGTCCTGTGGGGCAGGGATTTCTCCACCACCTGGGAATCAGACCCTACCAGATACCCAGCTTTAGAATGAGCCTGCCACTGCAGCTACCTGCAAGCCAAGGGTAAGACCCTGGCATCTCCAGTGTCAAGTGGTCTGAAAGGAGTTCCTGTAGTGTCCCTTAGAAGATTTCTTGTACTTGGTGAAAGGTGATGGAAATTGTGATGCTTTGTGTGAAACAATTAAAGCTCAACAAACATTTTTCAAATAAATTATTTTATTGGAGCATTATTAACTTCTGCATTAACCAATGTGTGTTCCCTTGTATCTTTGTTCTTAGGGAATGTGAATAATTTTATTTTTAAACCAAAATAATTCACAGTACGTCCTCAGCATGAGAGAAGAAGCAGTGGAATTATAGACACCTATGTTAATCAATTCTGTGTAACATTGCACGCTGGGCCAATGATACTAAGTTTCGGGGTTTTTTTCTAAATTTGATTTTGTTTTTGCTATAACACTCCTGTAGTCTAAGCCGTAATATGGTCAAATTCGTACCTCAAAACTATCAGCTACAGATTTCCCAGCTGTTTCTATGATCCAACTTTACAAATAGAAAATATTGTCACTGTTCCTGTATGCAACTTAGTGTTTTAAGGCATGAGCACATGAGGAGTTCCAGAACTCTTTTGAACCTTTTCACCCTGGAAATGTATTTGTGTGTAAGTACACATAATTTCTAGCTGAATTACACAAGACAACATTCCGAAAGGAAAATATATAAGGCAAGATCATCTAATCATAACTTCCTTTCGTTATACCTTTTTTAGAACCAGAAAAGCTCTCTCTGTTCTGCTGCTTCACATATAGAAGTAATTAAGAGTGTGTTCAAACCCTAGGCCAGTGCATTTGCAGTGACAGGGAGGAAAGGAAACAGTAATGCTCCTAATTTTACATGACTCCGAATACCTACCCAGATCAGAGTTGCAGAGTCATGTTGCTGATCATTCTGTCATTCTAGCCTGAGGTATATAAATATCTCCAGTGGCAGATGTGAAGAAATTTAAATTGCTTCATGTTTCTGGCATGCTCATTCCTTGTCCTTCAAGGAATAATCTTGAGTTTGAACTAAGAAAAATCATATGGTTGATCTTTGTTTTTTAAAAGTGGATAGAGGTGCATACATTGTCTGGTTTGTGACTTTACTAAAAATTTGTTAAAAAATCTATCAACAGTGTTCTGAAATAAAATTTCTAAGTATTTCTGACAGTCCTATCGCTCGCACCCAACCCTGCCACTGTGATCAGATCTATGCAAGTTCTTGGCAGGTTCAGCAACAACCTTAAGAGAGTTTGTAAATCTGTGGGCAGTTGTACAGCAACAAAAGACACTTGTACTTTATCTTGTTTTTTGAGCTATGTTTGATTGCCCTTCTGTACTGACAATGTGTCTGAACTTTGTTTCAGAAGCACACAACAGCATATTATGCCAAGATCATCAGCAAAAACACTCATTCCAGGCTGGCTTCAAAAACTCCTGGGGAGTCCACTAATCACATCCCTACAGGATGCTTTTATGCTTTTTGGTTTTGTTACCTTCCTTATATGCAAACCCTTGTCCCTTTATTATTCTTGTACTAATTCCCACCTTTGCCACTTGAACTAAAAACTTCCTACATGGCATTGTGTCAAATTCCTTCACTGAATTCCAAAAAGAAGAGACTTGGAGCGTTTTCCATGTCCTGAATACTAATTATTTTTATCTGTGAAAAACACTTAATGACACAACCTGCCTTTCTAACACTGTTTTATGTTTACTCCATTTTCAATTTATGCATAATTTTTCAAGTACAGATTAATTTGAGCCCTAACTCTTACAGAGGCCAAACTCTTTCCATGTGGTTTTCCTTATAACTCATCCTTTTTGAACCTATATTAATATTCTACTGAACCATGTTCTGGTTTCCAGTTTGATGGTACCTTTCTCTAGGATGAAAGATCCATTGTAAATTCTCAGAGCTGGATATGTGTTTTCATTTCCCAACCTTTTCAGAATTCTGGAATAAAAAATATCCTGTCCCCTAGTGGAAAAACAAAGAAATTATTTTTGATTTTGTTTATGCATTAGAAGTTGTTATGTTGAAAATGCAGGTAAAATATTTATTGTTGGAGTGATACCTACTTTATACTCTTACTTTTTCTTGTAACTTCTGGTGAATGGAAAGCACTCTGGACTTTAGTCTTTTTACCAATAGTAACAAAACCAGAAATATCAACTTTATTGGCTGGCTTCCAGAGTTTCCAACATCAGTTTCAGCTGGCCACACTATACAGACTGCTCTGAAGCCGCTGACCCTGCAGGCCCTCAAGCCTTAGAAACTTTAGATCTGTCTGTGCATTCTCTTCTCTCCCCCCTCTTTTGTTTTTCCTATTTTTAATCATAGGGGAGGGTGTTTGTGCAGGAATCTCTATTTTAATATCCTTTGCCAGGTTTAACTCAACATAACTATTCATGTAGTCTCCCTCCTTTACCTGAACAACTATTCAGCATCTTCTGCTATAATTTAAAAAAAAAAAGAAAAGCCCCAAAACCCCTCCAACACCTAAGTACTACTGTACTCCACTATGGTATTAAATATCTATGAAAATATGCTGATACAGATTCATTGTCATTATTACTAGTAACAAGACAGAACTGGGGGTCTCTGTTTAGAGATTAACCACACACATACATAAAAAAAAAAAAAGGAAGGATAATTGAATAGCCACTACAGGCTAAGGTATTTGAATCTAAGGATTTCCAGACAAAATAAGTTTCTTCATGTGGAGGAAAAAAAAAGAGTGGAAAACATGCCATGAAAAAAACATTACACTTAACAACCTATTTTAGTGGTGATTTCTCAAATAAAAGAAAAAACACTTTTTGTTTGACCAATTCACATTATAGGTGTTACACCAAAGAAGTATAGCTAAAGTTTAAAGGTGTTTTCCAGAAAGAAAACTCTCAATCATATCTTTCACCTTTGTTTTGAAACAAGAAAAGATGACAACTACCTTTGAATATAGTTTTTCATGGACCTTTTGTAATGTGTTGGTTGACTTACTCCAGGGATATATAGGAAGGGACCAAAAGCTAAACTAGAGTAAATACATTCTCCTATCTGTTGTTTTGACAGATTGGCTAGAGCACTTTTGAAGTCAGTATTTGTTTGGTTTTTTTCTTGATGAAAAACTCAAATTGAATTAAAACCACAGGCACAACGGTTTGGACTTAGTGCACGTAGCTCCTGAGGAGTCAACAGGTCACGGGTTGTATTTTGCGAGGCACCATGGCAGCACATTGAAGGACCTGTCCTTATCACAAAAATATTTCAGACAAAACAGGCAAGAGAGATCAGGTCAGAGGGCCAATATAGGCACTGAGAGAAGTTACATCTGATTTTACAGGACCAAACCGGTGCGAAAAACAGGAACAGGATAAAGTTCTTCAAGAATCTGCCCAGCCTTGTACCTGTTGAGCTGGTGGTATTTTTCTGTTGCATACCCTATGTAACTGCAGGACAGCAGACGAACTCAAGTCATGGTCTTGGTGACAGCAGCTCCCAATTACTTGCACAGAGGCGTTTCGTGCATCCACAGTCCTGTACATCAACAGTTACGTGCATTTAGCCACAGACTCCTTGCTGATTTAATCATGTCTTAGAGATAAGCAACTTAAGACAGGCATTGAGGAGGTCCTTGCACCAGCTTCTGCCTGCTTCCCTGAGCACAGGTGCTTAGCTGAGCCCTGGACCAGATAGCTCCCCTGCCCACAGGTCTCCAGGACATGTGCCAGAGGTGTGCTGGCAAAGCAGGATGAGACAAAGAGCTCAGAACAACCTGTGCCAGGGTAGGAAAGCAAGGAGATAGAACTAGCACCTGTTTGTGGTGAGTGTAGGAAATGGTCAGGGGAAAGCTGGTGAATCTGGGGAAGAGGATGCATAGCAGGGAGGAGTGGACAGATATGCATTCCTGCTTCCTGGCTGGGCTCAAGCACACCAAGGTACTGTGACTCTAGTTCACTGGGACTGATGCTGCTACCTTGAAAAATAGCTTTTGGAATTACTGTGGTAAAATAAGCATCAGTATAAGCTACCCAAAGTATTCTGGCAGCTGTGGTTTTAGGAAAGTGTGAATTTAAGCCAGATGAAACCACTATGCACCAACCTCTGAGCAGCATCACAGGAAAAACCGCATGCTGTTCAGCACTTTTGTTGCAGGTCAATGCTGCCCACTTTTCCAGACAGACTGGCAGACTAGTCACCAGTTTGCAACAGAGGAATCCTACTCCACAGTATTGAATTCCACCCTGGGGAACAGCCTAGCTCAAGACAGCACACTACAACACCTTCTGGCTATTCTTGTCTCTGTGCACCAATCAAATGTTGCTTCTCTGATCCTTAACATATGCAACTTCCTTTCAGCTTCTAGAATGGTGGGAATTATTTTGTACTGTGTGTGTGTGAAGTAGAATGCTGCAAAGTAAGCAATGACTGTAGTAATCACATGGTCAAATGGTTTACAGTTCTTTGTTTGAAAGATGGGATTTCCTGACTGACTAGAAGCTCACTAGAATTATCAATGTTTTATTGTCTAAATGAAAGGGTGTATTGAACAGGATTCTGCTGGGGACTACCCTGACTGATGTAGTAGTCAATATTTTCATTATGATCTAGATGATGGAAACAAAGCATAGTTATTACGTTTGTGAGCAGTGTCAAGCCAGGAGGGACAGAAAGAACATTGAAGAATTCAAAATTATCTCATCAAAACAGAGGCACAGCTCCCCCCAGCTTCAAAAGCCACAAGATATATGAACATTCCGTAACTACCTACTACAGTTTTAAGTTAAAACTACTACCTTGGCCTTAGTTTAAAGAGAACTTCCCATGTGTAAAGTTCGCGTCATGGAGGTTTTTAAGGAACTGTGTTTTAATAAATACAGGGGAATTAAATGTATGTCTTAACAAAGGTTTGAAAAATATCTCCTTTTAGGAAAAGAAATAGTCATTTACAAGCTCTTCAGCCTGAGCCTTTAGTTACATAGGGGTGTTCTAATGGGACCTGGAGTACAGTTTAAACTAGATCTGTGCTGTGGCCCTGTGAGACATTTGCAGAAAGAGCCAAAGAGAGAAATGTTGACTGGGTTATACCTACAAGAATATTCCAGGTCTCTGCACTCCTCAGACAAAAAATAAAACAGTAATAAGATGATACAACTTTAATGCCCTAAACACAACTCAAAGCAGACCTCTTCTCACTAAATACTAAAGAGAAATTAGTTGTGACTTAATGGTAAGAAACAGTCACTTTCTCACAAATGAGGAATAAATTCTTATCACATCAATTGTTCCAGCAATGGTTCTGGTACTGTGTCCTAGATGTGTAGGTTTTCTGCCAGAAGAAAGGAGATTTGCAGTAGATAAAGGTAATCTGTTTTCTGCTCCTCGCTGGGAAAACCTGTAGATCTGCTACACTCAGATTCTTCATAGCCAGCTGCATGTCATCAGGGAGGACGCCTGCGTCAGCACTTGGACCAGAAAGAGAAGGTAGCTATAAGGCAGGAATGGGTGGCTATGGGCTGGGTGGTGAGTGTGGAAAGACAGCACGAGGTTGGGCCAGTTAAACATTTGTGGAATTGAGGCATTGTTTAGTCTGCTAAAGAGAGCTAACCAGGCTCTCACTGTACAAGAGTCTCATGAAAATATATAAAGGCACTAACTCAGAAATTTAGGTATTTAGTGCTGATTGCCCTAAAGGATCCCAAAGGGAAATTAGAAAATCTGTCTTCAGAGTAGGGCTTGAATAATGTTATAAGTACATGAGAACAATGAGGAGAAAAATAAAATATTGAACAGCTGCTGTTGAAGTAAGTACAAACCATCCTGTCCAGTGAATAAATAAGGGATCCCTGGATCCCTGGGAAAAAAAGTGTTGTGTGATCATATGTTTAGAGTGTGTCTTTCTATTCATTGTAGCATTGCATTAGCTCTGTGCAGAAACTTCACTGGTAATCTAATGTGCTTTGTGTACTTGGTTGTGTGACTTAACAAAAGTGTCTGTGTGAATTGTGATTGCCTGTTCACACACATGCTTTTTCCTTGAATAATTTTTTCCACCCTCTTTGGTTGATAGCTGCCACAATGTTGTAGGTTGCTTTCAACACCTCTTGGGTAACCAGACCGTGAACATCCCACCCTGGGACACACTGGAGTGCTCTGGAGCTTTGATAGGTGCCAGGATTTTGGGATGCTGCTCTCCCTGAAGAAGGGGGTGAAGTCCTTCCTTGGTGGGCGTGCATGCTTTGGAGGACAGCCTGGGAAGGCACCATGCCACCTGCCCACTCACAGGGAGAATAGTGGTGTGGGGAAAGCCCCGTTTCCATCTCCACACAGGTGTGTACCCCTGGTTCACTCATACCACAGGCATAGAGTTTGCTATTGCCATTTTGGAAAGGAAAATGCTGCCACTGATCTTGCCTCTTGTGTTCCTTTACTTCATAGCATGGCTCTGAAGTGGCAGGTTCCTAGATGATGGGCACCTGAGAAGCTGTGGACACTGCCGTTACAGCTGCTGACTGGCTCCAGCATGGCCCTGCCTGTAGTAATGAGCCCAGCCCACACCAGGGGTAGTGAACAGTATGTCAAATGCATGTATGAAGGACAAATTTCAAGAGCACAGAAGGAATTGTCAACAGTATTTGAGGAAAATGAAGAACACATAGTGGTAAAACAGGGAGATATAAAACCAGTAAATTACACATTTTGCACTGATGAAGAACATTTCTGTATTTCAAGTTGTGGAATACAGTCTGTTGCATCAGAGTAATAATCAACTAAAATGAGATGCATGTTACAATACCGTTATCATTTAATAGATCAAGTGCACAAATGTCATTGCTTATACATATTTACTGAAACAAATATACCTGGAAATTAACAGAATTAATCAACAGGTCACCCCTACATCTGTGTTTTAGAGGAAGTCAATTCACTTCTCTACATGCACCCAGCTGTGGTAAGGGAGTATGGAGCAGGGAGCTTAATATGCAAGCAGCTGCAGTCCTGCTTCTGCCTAAGTGAGAAATCAGGATGACTTCAACAAGCTGTTAGTAACTCTGTGTACGTGCTGTGAAATGTATTGTGCAAATGCACTGCTTTAAACATTAATTTGAGGTCAGTCTGGAAAAATGCCTATATTCGTATAGTTAGTTGAGAAACTGCTCTTTGATAAGGTTAGTTGCTAATTTTGTTAATTTATTATTGCAACCCATATTAAGCCATTTGATCTTGTCATTGTAAATACCAATTTTCTTACACTTTAATCACTTCAATATTTATTAAAATTGTACCAGCCTGTTCAGTTAATAATTGACCAAACAAAAGCCTGCACTCAAGTTAACGGCGTCATTTTCTTACTTGTGTAACTGCGACCAAATAGTGGCCAGCTGGGCTCGTTGTGGGGCTGAATGCCCAGAGTTTTCAGAAATGATAGAGCAAAACAATGCTGTATAGGCTGAGGCCAAGTGCTGTTATGAAGACTTGGACTTGAAATGGCACACTACATTTTCATATTTGGAAAACAAGAAGCCTGATTATCTCTGTTGAGATCTAATTGTGACTAAACTGGTAGCTAAGGTGAGGTGCTTGTCTGGAAAAGATATAAATCATATTTGTGGTTTGGCTACTCCTAGTGAAGTGGAGAGTGTTGGAAGATTGCATTAAGCAGCTGAAAGTCAGATATAGAGATCACAAAGCATCTCAGTTGGCTTTCACAGTTACATGACATTGCACCTGAACTAGCTCTGCCTGGAGGGCCTGCTTAGTCTGTGGTTAGGTTAGTTAACTCAATAAGAAATACATTATCAGTATGTTAGAAGCCTAAAACAAACATGAAAGAGTAATGTGTATTTTTCTACATTTTTTTGGGAGCTGCACCTCCTTGGTATTGCTAGACTCTACAATACTGTCACCTGATTGATAGCATATATGTAGTTGACATTATGTTCTTTGCCATACTGCCTTATACAGATCAATTAAGACATGAATCCAGTGCCAATCTAATCTTTGTTTAAGGCTAAATTTCCTGGTTTGTGGGGAGGCAGACTAGAGGACCCTGTAGGAACACTGACTGTAGGAAAATGGCTGAACCTTAAGCCATTTGACCAGTTTTAGGAGAAACATGTCATGAATGGAGCAAACACCAGTAATCTTAGACTGTATTTATTGTCCTGTGCTTAGAGGTCAAAAGCATCAAAGATTTGAAGGCTGAGGTAGTACTGGTGATTTAACAGGTGTTGAGGAAGGAAAAGGGATATAGTCTCATTTTATACAAATCTTTTATCAACAAACTTCCGCATGTGATGTGGCCAGTCATATACACTAATTATTTACTACTTGAAAAACATTCATGCAGAGTCTGCTGCTCCACTGAATGACAAAACCATTAAAGCACAGGATTCTGCCATCCAAATGAGATGTGAGAACATGGCTGAGAGTTGTGCAGTCAGAACAGTTAATTTTCAATGAAGATTCTCCACAAAGGTCCTGACTGTAGTCTGTGTGCACTTTTTTTCTGGCAGAATAAATGCTGAACACCTCCAGTTGTAAATACCCCCAGAAATTGTGTTTACATTTAAAAATAAAGGGTGGCTTTGCAAACCATACATGAATTAAGTGGTTCAGCTGCGTACAACTTTGCCACAGCTATGCACACAAAATATTTATGTGTGTATATGAACATGTATATGTGTAGAGGGTCAACAATTTGTTACTGTTGTACTTTAACCAAGAGTAAACCCTTCTGTAAAACAACAGTCAATTCCTGTTCCAACTCTCTAAAAGGCAAGAAAAACACAAGGTAGAAAGCAAGTATATAATCTACATACAGCTATTATATATGGAATGATCCTCTGCAACTGTATTTTTCATGTGGGGTAATTTTTTTTTTTAAACTTTTAAAAAATAATTTTACTTCTGTATGAAACAGAACAGGCAAGGAGAGAAGAATTAATTTAGTGGTGGTTTTGGCTGTGGAATGAGGTGTTTATCTCTGTGACTCTTTTCTTATGTGCTGGAGATAAAACTCCCCGTGTGCAGTGTGAAAGTAAGTGTACATATTTGCTGTGTTTGTCACTGCCAGTTGTCAAGCAAGTAACTGATGGAAATGGAAGTTGTTCCACAGGCAAACTGGCACTGAGGAGTGATGACATTTGTTTCTAGCAGGTGGCACAGATACATACTGACAGCTAGAGCGGTGAGCAGCAAGCCTCGGAAGATCTGTTAAAGGAGGAGAGGGTTCCCTAACACTCACAGACCCCACTTCTGCTTAAGTCTGTCTCCTTTCTGTCTCTTCAGGCCAACTCTGTGTCCCGTTACTCCAGTCAGTGTCAGCTCTTTCCTGTCTGCTAGGCCCTGTCTCCTTTTATGCTTTTTCCACGTGACAAAACTTAGTAACTCTTCCTGTCTCAGTATCTTTCCCCTTTCTTCTCCCCAGCCTTCTCATCCTTTGCTGATCACTTTTCTGCCATTTTTTTATAGTGTTTCTGCTTGCTTAGTTCCAGCACCATATTTTTCTGGCATGTCTTATCCTCTTCTGTCCTTTCTACCCTTGCCACTAACGTCATTCTGAGGTAGGGTGGAATCCGAAATTTTTCAGACTGTTTGACTGAGACACACAAGCAGCTTAGAAAAATTTGTTTTCAGAGGTTAAACTTGTCAAATATAATTATAAATGGGCTTTGTTGGCTATGTCCCTAGAATCCAGTAATATTTGTACAAAAATAAGAAAATTGAAATGCTGTTCTTGGGTACATAAGAAACAGTCCTTGTTTCAGCATGAAAAAAACCAACCTGAAATTCAATAGCAGTTACAATTAATTATTTATTATGAGGCACTCAGAGATTCTGGATTATGAACAAAAATGCTCTTCTAAATTATCGAAACGAATACAGAACATTAACAAGGTTAGTCTGAATTGGTTTTGGTGGGAAACACAAAGGTACTGATGCTTCTGTGTTTATGATATATGAACATAAAAAATACATTAATGCAAAATTGGCCAACAGAACAGACATTTTGATAGATCTCAAGCCCACTTTCATGCTTTGCACTATATCTCCTTCTTTATTAGCTTTGTTCAGTTACTTAGCATATCACTTAAATAGGACTATTTAATCACTGTAACCTTAGGTTTGTGGTCACATGCTCTCCCATATTAGTAACAGAGTACCTGTCCTTGTGTTGTGGATCTTTTCAATATGAGCTGACTGAAAATTTGAACGTTTGATGCTCAGGAAGTTCTGATAGGTCAACATTTGTTTTCATATTAAAATGGGATTAAATGTTTGATGTATCAAAAATTGTAATTTTATGTTTAGAAAAAATAATAATTTTGAAATATCAATTGTCTTCAAGGGTTGCAAAGGAAAAAAATAAACATTTTAACAGACAGTTCTGTACCTTTTCTATATGTTTCTGAATCCAATATTGAGAAACAACGACAGATACCAACCATTTATGCCGTGGTTTAATAAAAAAACCAACTACTTCTAAATAAAATCACTTATCTAGATTAAAGATTTGTAGTCATTAGGACAGAAATTTTAGAAAAATATAATGCAAAGGACTGTACTGAGAAACTAGTCTTCAGAAAAATTGTGGTTTTGATTACCTCTCAAAAATTGAAACCTTTTTTCTTTTTCTAAAATGCTTTAATAAAATGCAAACAATACATCAGTGGTAAATAAAGGTTCATTGGAACATTCCACTGCTTTCTTAATAAATGAGAATATTTTTAATTTTTCCTTAGGTAGTTGAAACATGAACATAATTTTCCTATGTTCATTAAACTTTAATTTTTCAATATAGGAGTATACCTCTAGAATAAAATATGCTAATGTTTGTTTACCTCTGTAGAGGAAAAAATATATATGTGTACACGATTATTATTTGAGACATAGGCTATACTTTTCCAGATAATGATTCCCAATATGAAAAGAACAGCCTTTCTGTTTCCAGCTTTGCATATAGAATGTGGTGCATGCTACAAAACTGCTGATCAATATTTGATGCATGTTAATTTTCAGTTAAGTCATCCTGAATGTGTAAGAAAAATTTTTTTCTAGTTTTCTTTTTGGTATTTTTCTAAAGCACCCAGCTTCACTGCACAAATATTCAAGGAAAGCTTAAAAAATGAACTTGAATTTACCTCAAAATTAATTTCAGTCTACACAGTTAGTGCTCTTATGTTGAATATAACATTCAGATGCATAACTTGAAGTTCACACACATAATGATTATTGATATAAGTTGTTCTGTTAGGAAACAGACAATATAATGTCTGTTATATTCATGAGAAAAATAATACAAATTAATTGTTCTAAACCATGTGCTGACCAGAAATTATTAGCTCACTGTTCACCAATAATTTTGAATAATGAATGTCTGAGAACAGTGACATTTGTTAGTGGCCTATTTGGAAAGAAAGAGGATAATTTGTCAAATAAATTGTGCATTACGAATCATATGGTCTGTTTTCCTTGAATATGACGTTGTCTTCAATAAATCTGTCTTTTGAAAACCCCTGAGCTGTTTCAGACTACAAGCCTTCTATTACTTCAGAGACTTCATGTTTAACGTTTCCTTAATATTGATTTTATAAAACCGGAAAGATGTCTTACCTCCTAACAAAAATAAGTATTCAGATGTTGTGGAATCATTAGTTAGCAGTTATTTCTAAGGAGCAATATTTAACTTCTGATGTTTGACATTATGAAATGTTTAACGCAATCATCTGTTCTCATGGCTTACATGATGGACTTACCTGAGTTCAGATTGGTTGGTGTTAAAATATTTAAATAAAGCATATATATAAAATTATACTGTATAGTATATATATAATAGTATAGATAATAATTAAATCTTATACATAATATGACTTTAGTATATAATATATCTTATCATATCATACATATATATTTATTTTATCTTCCGGGTTGGCTTAGAACTTTGTCAGAGTATTTTGCTTATAACCTATGCTGCTTATTCCAGAAAACCCCCTAGCAAGGATTTGAAAGGCAGTCATCTTAACATCATACCAGGTTTGCCTAGTGCTATAGCCTTCATCTTGGTCTATGTCCTAGAAATCACATATGCTGGATCAGTGGGGTTTTTTAACCTGAAAGCCTGAATACTATTTCTGCTGCACTTATATGGGATTTAATCAGAATTGTACGCGGTTAGTTCAACACAGGATATAGAATTTATAAATTAGTAAATTATTCCCAATTTGTAGGGTTAGTGGTCTGGAAAGAGATGGGATTACATCACTATGATTTGTGAAGTTATTTTCTTAATGTGCCCTTTCTTAAAGTTCTTGCCATGTGCTTTCAAAATTATCAGTATGAATAAATGGAAGGTACATGTGGAAATTATCTACATTAAGTCTTGTTCTTTTCTCACTGTCATGGACAGCACATCCATATTAGGGGAGATAGAATTGACTAAAGAGTTCCCAGCAATTTCATAATTCAGTTTATTGTAAATAATGGTTAAAATAATGGCTTATTCTAGCTGAAATTCATCCCTTCCCCATGTCTCCACCCAAAAGACATACCTCTAATATTTACTGCTGTTTTTTCATTCAGCCTTACAGTTCAAATTTCTTTGTCTAAAAAAGAAAAAGAAAAAAGAAAAAAAAAAATCTATGGGTCAGTCTTGCAGATTTTTCATCATCTCAGTTCTTCATCACTTAAATTTTTATTTCAGCATGTTCACTTTCGTTTCTTTGAAAGTGCAATGTTTTAATAGTGCTGCAGGAAATAATTGATTCCTACTCTGTTGTTTCTGACATTTTGGGGAATGGAATAATAGAGTAACTCTAGTTTCTGAGGGCAGCATCTTATAACATTTGACCTAAATATTACAGAAAAATCTTTGTGGAAAATAAAATATGAGTGTATGTTATTTATTCCAAAACTAGTTATGATGAAGATCCTGAGAATACTACTTTAAACTGATTTCTCTTGAATAATTACATAGGAAGAAGAGGTTTTATTTCTCAAAATACAGTACGTTTTTAAGAGTTTTCATTCTGAATTAGAACAAAAGATTTATTTTTGAAACAGGGGGTTTTTTTGTAAAATAGATTGGGGTGAGCCAGTTAACTTTTATGTGATAAATCACAAAGTAAAGAAAAAATGAAATAAATATAAAATTTCAAAGCAAAGTATAAAACTCTTTCAGTAAGGTTGATATTGGAATATTTTGACCTTTTCAAATTATTTCAATTAATTGAAAAATCATATTACCTGAACTTTAAATGTATACGTATTATGAATTATACAATTATTAATCAAATTCTATGTTTTATATTGTCCATCTGGAAAATACAGTGATAAATCTTGAAGTGTTACAAAGTTGTTACAAAGACTGTTATGGCAATCCTATTGTATGCGATTACTTGTGAGTGGTTGAACAATTTCATTATACCATATTAAATCAGTATTTCTAATCTCAAATACATCTTTTAAGACTCAGTAAATGCATTTCTGCTAATCTGTTTATTTTACAGAAAACCTCATAAAGCAAAATAACTTTCAAGATGCAAGTGCAGCATTTGTTGCTTAGTAATTTGGACTATAAAGCATGATGACCATATTAGAATTGGTATTAGATTGGACACATGAAAAATCCAGTGCTTTTGCTGACTTCCGTTAAAAAGGAAGGTATAACAACTACCTAAAAACCTGCCATATGAGGATTCTTTCAGCAAGTTTTACCAGGTTAGATCTGAATATTATTGCTTTTGTAAATGTTAGCAGCTATAGAATATCAGGATTTTAATTTGCCAGGGGAAATAACTACTCAACCATGCAATGTATCTGACATTGACTTGATCCTGGTATGATTTACGAGGTGATAACTTTGATTCAATAGCTGGTACACTCATTGTAATTCACTGAGAGGTGGCTGATTTCGTGTACAGTGGTTGCACTTAAAAAGTTAATTCTTTTTTTGGTTGCTTCCCTAAGTTTGAGAGAGAATCCTCATAGTTAAAAAGTGGATAACACTGGAACAGATGACTTCCTCAAAGGGGGAATAAACATTCAAAGTGTGACCTCCATACAAAATCTTTGCTTTGATAAATGTATCAAATTCCTATTCTGATAGGAGATGTACCTTAGAATATTTTTGTAGAGTTGCTTGATGTTTAGTAATGGCTGAACCCAGATGATAAATTAAACTTGAAGTGAGTCATAGAATTTTACCACTTCAGCTTCAGCAGTAATACAATACTGTAAATTTTTACCCTGAAATTACTGTGAAATTCTGGGATCTTATCTGGAAATCTGGGATTTTATTTTGTGTGCTGTTTCTGTAGAGAGAATGCTTACATTATATACTAACTGATGCTGATTTCCAGACTGCCAACACTACAGGTTCAGTCAAGATTGTGAATGCTGGGTCACATTGGCTGTTTTCCTTCTTGAACATCTTTGCTAGTAAGAGGAGGACAAATAAACCCCCATTTGAACCTGTGCTGCCCCATAGACTCCTCAATTACAGTTGTAGCAAATCCACAGAATTTATCCAAAGGGTTTGGGGTTTTTTTTTCATAAAATCAAGATATATTACACTTGGGATTTCTTAATGAACTAGTGCTTAAGCTATAACCATAAAACCCCCCTGTAGTTAAACACCTTAAATTTTTATTATTCACAATTCTTAGTTTGCATACCTCCTTTGACTTGCTTTCTTTGAAATACCTTGACCTTAAATCCAGTATTTGTGGGTGTCACTTAAATTTATGGCAGATTTAGATACGTAGATATCAAATTTGAATTTATAAATACCCGATTTAAACAAAGGCAGATTTTGATCTTACATGAAGGTTACACTAGGTTAAATCATTTGGCAGAGTGGAATAAATCACTGAGTAGGGTTATTTTGAATTTATATCTGTTTAACTGAGAAGGCTACTTACATTTGCTTTTTAAAGAAAATGTGATGTTTTAGTGCTGTAGTTTTATTTTTAGACTTCTGCAAAAAAACATATTCCTTCAGTCATTAGTATTAGTAAAAATTAATTACTTTCTTGCCTTCCCCACCTTTGCTATAACAGATTTTTTTCCATTATAGAATCTATTTTCCTCTTGCTGAATAAATGGGGTTATCTGTGTTGGTAGTTCACTATGCATATATCAAGAGAGACTTTACTCTTAAAATTTAATATTCTTTGATTTTCACAGTTTTTCATAGATATCCAGTGTGGAAAAGCTCTCATACTGTCTTTTAAAAAATGAATTTAGTGCCTGTGAACAGATCAATACCCCCAGAGGCTGGAATGTTCTCTTTATTCACTGAAAACTCACAACAAAATGCAGGAAAGGTTTAAACTTTTGTCTGGTTTCCTTGTGCAACTAAACAAAACTCTAAATAAGGGTCGTTTATGTCCATTGAGATTTAGGAGTGAGTGTGGAATCTACCAAAGAAATTATATTTATGTAGCATGGGTGTGTAACTGCGTGACTAATTCATTTCTAGTCAGGCTGCTAAGCAGCCTTCTCATGGTAAGAATCTATGAATTACCACTGAGTTGAGCTGAATTTGAAGAATTAAATGGTGTTGCACAGCATCCAGTGTCATGATTCATTCATTTTATATTGATTAAAGTCTGGTCATGTTGATAATCTAGGACTGTCAAAAAGTAGAATTACAAGGAAACTCTTTTCATTATTTTAGTAATGTTTATCTGCCTAGATTCAAAGTTAAGATCCAGGAGCCTTCATGTTCATACACTGTACAAACGTGGAAAAACATCAAAAGTCCTTATGTGATTTCGTAGTCCGTTCTGCTTTCAAAACTCATTTAGGATGGTAAAATAATTTTGTTTGGAAGGGGCACCTGTAGGTCCCACCTAGCCAACACAAAGAAGGGACATCTCCTGAGTGGGTTGTTCAAGGCCTTATCCAACTGAATTTTGAAAAGCGTCCAAGGTTGGAGGTTCCACAACACTCTAAGCAATGTGTCTCTGCACTTACCTGCTCTCTCTGTGGAATATTTTTTCCTTGGTTGGCATTTGCATTATCACAATTTTTGCCTCTTGCCTGTGCACCCTTGAACAGAGTCTGCCTCTCCAACACCCTATTAGGTAGCTGATAAGATTGATCCCAGATTGTTCTTCTCTAGGCTGAAAAATTGGGCTTCCTCAGCCTCTTTTTCTCTGGATTGACCAAAGCTACTAATCATTTAAGGCCAAAGCCACAAAGATTTGAAGTATCGAGATCTTACTTGGTATCTCAGTACTTAATTTTTTTTTTTTAAAATACTGTAGAAAAATTATTTTGTGGATTTAGCCTGAAAATTGCAGGCTTGCATTCTGGTTTGAATAATTTCTTAAGCTACTATCCAGCAACATTGTAAATGAGTATGAGGTAAAGTGTCAGGGTAGGAGGAGAGAAACAGCTGAAATGTTTCCACAGCTAAAGAAGCTATATGTGCATCAAAGAGGAATCATTTAAAAGATTTTTCTCTTGTTCCCTGATGTAGATGTCATTTTAAATTATCCTATTTATTCTGTGTTTTTTAATGTGCCATTTGAAAAAAGAAGGAAAAAAAGGCAAAAATCGATGTTCACATTTTAAATGAAATCCTGCTTGCACATGCTGTGCAAAAAAAAAAAGAAAAAGAAGCATATCTGTCATTCTAAAGACAGCATTAATCCTGCCAGTATTTGTAGAGTGCTGCTATCCATAAATGTGTGTGCAACAGATAGTCTAATTGCTTCATTCATAGTTGCAGGATATGCATTCTCATCCTTGGTGACAGCAAACTTCACGTTGTTTCCTGTTCACTGTATTTCTTGATGAAGATCAGGGCTGCATATCAATCACAGAAGCATCTGCTGGCATTAAACATTTCTTGCTCTTTTCCTGTGACAAGTGATTTATTGTCATGTTTGACAGTGCTTGTGTTTGTGTCATGTCAATGCTGTCCAGAATCTTTCTCTTGTAATCCAGTAGTGTTTGAGCACTCATCACTTTTAAATGCATTGCTTAACCCTCACATTACTGGCATTGGCCAAACTGGCAACGAAACAACTTAGCAGAATCTGAAATTTTTAAAGCCTTAATTAAACAAATTGTCAGATTGTCTATATGTCTGCATGTTACTTGTGACTGCTCATGTGCGTTTGTCTATTAGGAAATAATAGACGACGTTCCTGCTGCAGGAGAGAAAGCAAAAGGTAAAATAGCTACTCAGAGTGCAAAGATACTTTAAAATAAATATGCATGTACAGCAGTATCAGGGGAATGTCAGATGTTTGGTATACATTTTTATAATATGAAAGTCAAAATATATGTCGTTTAAAACAGCTTACCTTCGTAGACACCAGGGATGACTATCTCATATATTTTCACTAGTTTTTCTCTTTTTTTTTTTATTGCAGACAATTCCCAGTCCCTGAGGGTTTTTTTATTGGTTTAAGTGAGTCTTTTATTCATGCTTTGTTTTTTCCTACAGAGATGCCTATTTTCTGTCCAAATTAGGTGCAAATATAGTCATGCCACAAATCCAGATAACAGAATTGTCCACAGAGATGAAAGCTGGAACATTTCAGCAATAAAATTATAAACCACTATTGTCTGAGCTAATGGAGATACCTATTTTTGCTCATGGTAGCACTTCAGCCACAATACACTTAAAAATAGCTTTATTGTCCTTGTTCTTCTAGCTTGCCTTTTTTATTTACTTGCTTTTACATTACTCATTGTTTTTCCTTCATTCCTCTCACAAATGCCTCTTTCTTTTCACTTTTCTAGTACTTTTTGCACTAGGTCATGTTTCTAACTTTACTTTTCTTATTCTTTTCCCTTTGTCTCCTTTAAAAACCATATATCCTGTGGCATTAAAAAAACCTGAACATATTTTTTTTGATCTTGTGCTGCTCTTTTCCCCAGCATATGATCTGTGTTCTTATAATTTATTTTGTGTATAAACATTTTATTGTTTCCCATGTGTATTCACCCTCACCTTGTGTAACTGAGGGGACAACACAAGTACTTGTCCTCCTCTCTTTTCTCATGATCCCACATCACCAGGGAATCTGCAGAAAGGAAACTTAACTTTAACTCTCACATGTTTTGACGCCTGCTCTTCTCCTACACAATGCATCATTGGCATCCATGCCTTTTTCACTCTTCAGAAAGAGAAATGTTGTGTTTCTTCTGATCATCTCAGGACACTCAACAGTGTTTTTATTGAGAAGCATGATGTAACTTCGTTTTTTGTGGACTTTTAAAGTTCTGATCTGTGGTGTAGAACACAAATGACTGGAAAATGCTACCCACTTATTCCAAGATATTGCTTATCCTATAGGATTAACCTTCAATTTACTTATTTTTGTGGTTCACCTAATCTGGATTGGGTGTGTATATCCCTTGTAAGTGAGTCCAAGATGACCGTTTTGTGGAGAAGAAATCCTTGCAAGCCAGAACAGGGTTGTCATCTTCTCTCAAGGTAATACATTTAGGGCTAGTGAGGCTCATTCAGAATTTGTGTATTCATTCTGACTTGGTTTTTTTGTCCTGTGAGAGTTCCCCACCAGTTCTACCTGTGCAAGTAGTTAACACAATAATCTCATTAAAAAGTTGTGAAACAACAACTAATTGCTTGACTGGGAGGCTCATTTCTGTCATTTCTTGCTAGAAGCACAATGTCTACGCCACTTACATCTTGTTCAGAATTGAGTAGCATGTTTGCTCTTGGTTTGTGCAGTTGTAAAGACATAATGCTTGTCCGGTTATGTTTTGGCCAACAGCGGAGTGGCAGACTGGCTTTAAACAGCCTCTGTGTGTTTTAAAAGCCTTTTGTGAAGCAGGACATGGTTGTATTTAAAACTCATTCCTTCCTTACTGATGGAGACACCAAACCTTAAATGCACACCTTTAAGTCAGTGTGAGTGAGCCTTTGCTGGATTGTGCCTTAGAATGCAGGGCTCAGTCACTGCTATGTATAGTTAAGGGTCTGTGTCCCCCACTTTGAGAAAAACAGCTAAAATAACTGTATATTAGCTTGTGCTCAAACAGACAGAGGAAACTTTGTAGTTTTTGTTTATTCTCAATATGCTTCCTTGATCAGTGTACAATACTTTTACTTAGAATAATTTTTTTTTTTTTTTTTTCACGTGGGCATTTAGGTGTGTGGTTTAGTTTTCTGTGCAAGCTGTTTTGTCGAAATAGAGGCATTGTTACCTGACAAAGCAATTAATAACACATTTAATTTTTCATTTGTTTTGTCAGCCTAATAGTAATGTACTCTGTTTGCATACAGACTATTTTCATAGTAGTCTCCTTTCTGTACTTTCTTTAATCATTGATTGGCCTGTTGCAATCCTTGATTCTTGATGCTGCGTTACTTTAAATGTGCCGGACTACCAGTTACCTTTTGCCTTTATTTATATACAAGTACTCCGACTACTGTAGTGCATCCCACTAAAATAGCCTGATTATGCCTTAGTTATTGCTGAATGGTGGCAAAGTGAGTATTTTGAAGGCAAGAGGTTGTTATCTGTATAAAAAAAACCCAAACCCTTTGAAATAGTCCTGTGGCCCACACTGTCTATACCACTGTATTATGCTGTGCCTTGCAGCACTTTTAAAGGATTAAGGATAAAATGTTTTGCCTGCTACGGCTGAAGACACTTGTTGACATGAAGGTGCCAGTCACCTGGTGGAAACACAGACTTTTCACCTGTTTGAGCTCCTGCCTGCTTCAGGAATGAAGCACCGTACACAGAAGAAAACCAGTAGCCTACTGCTTCTCATGTTAAAATTCAGATACCTCAGATTGGGTTATTGTCAGCATCTATCCATCTTCTCTGTACCACTCAGGATTTTGTAGATTTTTTCATATTTGCTCAAGGTCCTCTATTTCTCTAAAATGTCCTAGCCTGCTTGACTGTTGCTTAAAAGGAAACTGTCTTATACTTTCAGCTAAAACAACAAGGAAGTTTGAGGAACCTTCCAGTTCTACCATACACTTTCTGAGATAAAGGGACCAGAACTGCAGATAGTATTATTCATGGTTCATATGCACCATGGAATTACATAGCAAAGCAGTTATGTTCTCTTCTTTATTTGCTAATCCTTTCTTCATGTTCAATTTGCTCGTTTGTTCTCTTATGTTATCTCTGCTGACCACCAAACTGCTTGTTGTACCTCTCAGGAACAAAATCTTGGTGTTAATGGACAACTGAGAACAATTCTAACTTCACACATGGAATTCTTCCCCCTGCATCAGCCCCTCCCTAGTTTTTAATTTTGTTAATTGAATCTCGTTTGCCATTTTAGATAGATTCCTTGGTCATGTGAAATACAGCTCATGTCAATCTGTCCTCATCATTATGATGCTGAATAACAGGGCTGACAGCAAACTTTGCCATGCCATTGCTCACCCTTTTTTAAAAGAAACATACAAAAATTTTGAACAGCCACATGTACATGTGGAACTGGTAACCTCCCTCTATTTCAAGAGTTAACCAGTTTTTATTGCTTTTCTGTTTCTAACCTTTTTATTTTTTTATTTGTCTATGCAAGGACCTTCTCTTTTGACCATGGCTGCTTAATTTGCTAGAGTCAGGTATTGTGATAAGGCCTCCACCACAGAAGGTCCTACCATGGGAATTTTCACTGTTTATTCTCCTTTGAGGGCAAATGCGAAGAATTCCTTTGGCCTCAAATCCTATGTGGATGTACTTGGCAAAGTGAGATAAGCAAATTTAGGCTTCATCTCTGTTTTCCAGGACTTTCAGTTGCAACCTCAAGATAGGTACATAAGATCATGCAGGAAACAAGATTTCACATGTTCATCAATATTTAACTTTTCCTCTTGCACTTTGGGGTCTCAGTGCTCTGTACGTGAACTGTTTACATTCCTGAAATAGCCTCTTCACTCACGCCTCTGCTATGTGTAAGAATTTTTCTTTACCAAAGTCAGTTCAATATTTCCGGTCCCTGACCTAAATATCTATTAGGCTTTCCAGTACTGAACATCACAGTGCCTAAGGCCTTTTATTGATGCCTGTTTTGGGAGTTCATGACAGAAGCTTTTGCCATATAATGGGGTTTAATCAGTTGAGGGGGAAAAAAAAAGATAGATGTGAATAAGCCACTGGATATTCTGAGTGATCACAGAATAACTGTGAACTGCCAGCAGGAAGTAGCCTTGAAAAAGGCAAGAATGATCCTAAGGTGATGGGAGAAGAATTCTTAGGAAACAGAAAAGTATTAATGTATTAATGCTGTTTTTCAGGGCTTCGGTGAAAGGTTTTTTTTGATTTCCTGTTTAGTTCTTTTTTCTTATATTAAACAACACATAAATAAAAGTTAAGCTGGTGTAGATGAGGGTTCCTTGGATGGGTGGGGTAGTAAGAATCCTTTTCTTGAATTTAGAAGAGACCACTTTGTTTAGTCTACTGATATCCAAGCATAGATGTAAGGACATCAAAGGCTTAATCCTAGAGAGGAAAAGACATTGACACTAAAAGTCAAAAGGGGTAAGCAGGCCACGAATTAATTTTAGATATTACATGAAGCTGTTCAGTAATTAGGTGCCTCCATTTCTAGAGCATCCCTTCCACTGTGGACCAGAAAAAAAACCTTTTTTTCAAAATGCAGAACACAAACTAAGTATTTGCGACACTAGGGGACAGCACTGGATGATCCAGGAGGTGTACTCCAATCATTCATTTCTAATGTACAGTGAAGGCGTTCAGGTATCCTCTCTGTGACAGACATATTCAAAAAGATTATTGGCTGTAATTTTGTTTTATATTATCAGATGGAAGAACTTCAATGAACTTGTTTTATCTAAGGCATGTACAGATTTCTCTATTGCTACATGCTTTCTTGTCCTATTTTGGTTTACGAAGAGCTATGAATCTTGACTGGTAGACTTAGGTTAGCATAATGCCTGTAATAGCTCTAGCCAGGTTTCTTCGATGTGCATCTCTGATGAGGCTGCATCTTGGCATTGCTTTTCCCATGTTTTTAGCTACTTTTGGCCCAGTCTGGGGAGACTGAGGAGAGCTTCTGGGCAGTCAACACAAAAAAAAATGTAACTGGTGTTCTTTGGGACATACCAAGCCAAACTGCAGTTATGTAAAACAGGACAAAGCCAATTTTCATTAAAAATTTGGAAATTGTATTGCCAGTAGTTTTCCTTCTCTATGGAGTATGCAATTACTGCTATAAAGGATTTTGACATATTACAATATAAAGTTGGATAATTGAAGCTTGTCAGAGTTTTAAAGATACTGATCTCATCCAATCTTTTATATACAGTGTATTTCATCTTTGTGTGATATTCAGCTTTTATTTTTTAAAGAAACAATTAAAATTTTTAGGCCCTTGCCCTTTACAGAATGCAAGATTGCAAAGGGCATTTGTAGCTGATCCTCTTAGTTTTAGTTGTCTGAATACTTGGCTCAGACTGACTAATTCTGTGAGGATGCAGCAAAGCATGTGTCATAAAGCAACTGCCCTTGTTTTTGCTGAGCTCTAACTCCTGGAAATATTTGGTGCCTTATAAATATTAACTGAATTGTTGTAATAAAACCGATTTGTTATTTATAGCATGTCTTTATTTTTTGTCATGCATAATTTAGTATCTTTTAACATGAATGTAATTGCTAGGTTTTTGCAAATGTAATTTATATTGAGCTTAAAGGATGGGGAGAAACAGCTGTGTTCTTGTCTCTGGATTTCTGTAATGTCTTTGCTGCTGCCATATGGTAAAATTTAAATAAAATAAACATGATCACAGTATGAAAGGTACAGAACATATTCTATGCTTATCCAGTTTTAGAGTAAGAGACACATTATTTAGACATTCTTCGGCTTTGTTAGTCTGTATCTTTGTAAATAAGCAGCTTCATACCACAGAAAGGAAAACAAATTTGGAAGGAACAGCTCTCCACACCTACCTATCAATAAATTCCTAAACCAAACATATTTTTTTTACAATAGTCAGATAGGGAGTATACCTCCCACACAGCTTAAATGAAATTCTTTTTTGTATCTTCCAGACTTACCTACTTTATTTATAGCATATAAAGCTACTATATTGTCATTTAGGAGGCTATACAGAATCTGCTTGTTCAAACTGGTTGTGATAATCACCTTTTTCCCCGGAGCATTTCATGATAGTTTCCTTGACTGAGATGAGATCATTGAACCGTTTGCTCACTGCTATGGACCCCTCTGTTATTAAAGACAACTTTATCCATAGCTTGAAAGTTGTCATAATGTCTGGATATGGTCATAATTTTGAAAACAGGAAAATCAGAACTACAAGAATTCTTTTAATGTACAATAATTATAATTAATTTTACATATTTATGACCTAAAATCTATAGTTAATCTGTACAAAAAGACAATTTTATCAGTAATTTGACATAACTAGAGTAAGCCCTCATGCCTATAAGATAAATGCTTGTTGCATGTGATTGCCCATTATCTTAGAACTGGACAATTTACTGCATTCAGGAGATAAATATCTGTCCAATTTGGTTTGAACTTAACACCAATTACTTTACAGAAATTACCTTTTTTTCACAGAATATATTGTAGTAAATTTCAAATTATATATGAAAGTATAAATTTTAACAAACTGGTTTTGAAACAAAGTAGTATGAAAACTGCCTATTTCAAGGTCTTTGATCACAAATTACAAAAGTAAAAAGACATAAAAATTCTCAAAGAGTTCTGGGTTTACTCACGCATTATATGGTGTCAATACAGGGAATTAAATACTTCATTCCTTTAATCCATAAAATTCTCCAAAACCTTTCCTTCCAGGCAAAACTGAGCATAGCCACACCATAAGTTATGTTATGTTTGTACTATACGGTAACTCTCTTAAGAATTGAACAACATCTTAACCTTCTTAGTTACTAACTTTGCTTGAGGAAGGACTTGAAGATTAAGCTCCTTATTTCTCACTGATTTAAAACTTTCCAGCTAATCCAAAGATAAGTAGAACACAAACCTGTTCTCTATCCATTACAAGCTAGACTTATAGATTATTTTCCTCAGGCTCATATTGTTTTAAAAGACTATATTATTTGAGTGAGTTAAGAAAATACAGTCACTGTATCATTACTGAAGTGTTAAATACAAACAGTTGATACCAAAACATTTCAAAATGGGTAATTTGAATTCAAACTATAATTAAAGGATTAAATACATTCTCTTCTTTCAGAGCCACTAAGTTGAGATGACTTGCAGAAATCTTGTTTTAGATTTGCTCAGCCTTATTTTTTATTTTTCTATGCCTGATATGAACGTGAGTATGATACAAATATATTGAGACAAATTGTCTATGATTAAGCACTCAATCAATTCTATTGTGCTTGCATTATCTTGTTTGCAATTGTTACCTGTAACATTGTATGACAAATAACAATTACTGTTCTAATGAATGAGAATAATTAATATCTATGGAACAGCATTTGATCAGCAAAACCCCAAATTCATAATCAAGTCTGAAGTGTGTTTCCTTTCTTAGAAAATCCCTCTCCTTTTCCTTCTTTCAGAATCCAAACATACAAATTGGTTCAGTTTTCTGATCAGAGACCACAGCAGGTTTAGTGTGAGCGGAGCACTCTGGAATAAAGTCAAAGCTAATCCTGTTATGTCTGTTATTTTGTGAATGAAACCTCCCTTCAGTTTTGAATAAATGCTTTGCATGCATCTTATAGAAGTCACCTATTACTCTGATTCCCTGTTTGAGTACTGTGGACTCAGACTGTCGTTAGATCTTTGTCACAGGGAACCTGTCTGTGATAGCACATCAACCTGAGGATGGTTAATTCATAACAGTATCACTCCACTGAAGAGCCTGCAGCTGAAGAGCACTTATAACAACATGTCAGTTACCCACCTGCTTCTTCCATGTTAGTAAACATGTCTTGAAGGGGGAGGTCCTTGCTAGCAATAGATATTTGACAGCAGTATTGGTTGTATATTGTTAGACTTAAACTGCAGCTGATTTCTGCTTCATGTGGATGACTGAATTCCATAAATAAATGCATTTCATACAGTCACATGTATTCTTAAAAAACCATGAACAGGGTGGGCACTTTTTTTTCGGGGGGAGGCTATTTTTCGTATAAAATATTCATTGCGAATGACATTGTGTCTGTGAATAGATGAGATAGTGATTGTCAACTACTTTTAAGCATATAACCTAGTTGCATTGAATTGTCTTTTTGGAGGGTGCTGCATTTCCTCATCAGTGATATAGAGCATTTACTTTGCTAACTTTGGTTCTCTGAAGTAGATGAGAGTATGCAGTGTGCTAGATCTCTCGAGTGTTGTCCAAATCAGTAAATGCAGACAATCTCAAAAAATCCTAGAGTATTTTTCGAACTACTGTCTATTATGTTGAGAACCATTTAACTATCACTACATACTAGGCACCCATGGGAGAAATCATAGCAGGTATGAAATACTGTATCTCAGCACCATGCCAAAGAATTTAATTCACCCAGAGAATTCGACCAATAACAAGTAACTTTCCTAAAATTTATAATATGTAATTGTGCTGGTTTTGCCTGGGATAGAGTTAATTCTCTTCACTGTAGCTGGTAAAGTTCTGATGGCACATTGATGTTTTAGTTTTCGTTAAGTAGGAGCTCAGTGTCACTAAGTAGCCCCTATAGTAGTCAGGGACCTTCTGGCTTCCCAAGCTCTGCCAGGTGGTCAAAAGGCCAGGAGGGGAGGGGCCGCAGCCAATACAGCTGACCCCAACTCGCCAATGGGATATTCCATATAATATGATATCATGCCCAGTATGTTACCTATTGGAGTTGGTGCAGGGGGGAACAGTGGTGGCTCAGGGACTGGGGGTGTTGGGTCGGTGGGCAGTAAGCGGCTGTGGCACTTGTGGTTTGGCTTGGTTTTGGTTGGCTTGGGTTGGGTTGCTTTGGTTTGCTTTGGCTTGGTTTTGTTGGGTTTGGTTGTTTATTTCCCCTCCCCCTGAGGATTTTGCCTCTCTCTTTTGTTATTTTCTTTTTCATTATATTATTATTGTTGTTGTTTTTATTATTATTGTTTTATTTTAATTATTAAGCTGTTCTTATCTCAACCCACAAATTTTCTCACTTTTAATTTTCTGATTCTCTCCCCCATCCCACTGGTGGGGGAGTGAACGAGCAGCTGGGTAGGGCTGAGTTGCCATTTGGGGCTAAACTGCAACAGTAATGAAAGCAGACTCTAAAAAGTAACAATTTTAGCCAAGTTCACTGCATCAGTCTAAAGGATTTCTATAGGATACCTATTTATTCTCTCCGTGTCACAATTTCACTACACAGCTGCTGATGACCATGATTCTGCTGATCTGTTTCCCTCACTTTTGATACACTGAGTTCTTTGGATAATAACTTGATGTATTTCCTTTCCCAAACCAAATGCCTGTTTGTTGCAGGTCAGGAAGTGTAAAGGTATTTATACATTTTCAAGTAAGCATGCTTTCTTCATAAAACTGTTGCATTTTGTTAGTGCCTCTAATGTTTTTTTTCCTTATACAGTAGACACATGCACTTAAAAAATTCTATGATGTTACTTTTGGGTTAGGAACAACAGCAAAATGAGAAAGAACCAAGTAAGCTCTTCCAATCATAATTTTTACATATATTACATATTTGCTGGTTTTATGTACCTATGCATATGCATGTTTGCTCAACTATCCAGAAAACAACAAAAGGTGGCAAAGAAAAATAGACACAAGTCTATCAATGAGATAAGCCAGGGTAGATATCTAGCAGGGCATAGTGTCAGAAGCTTCTCTTCCTGTACTTTTTCCAAAGGCTTAGGAATTTAAGCAAGGACTTGAAGACCAGCCTGTAAACCATGAACTCATATGTTATTTGTCTTTGAGCATCTGGACCTGAAAGCCTCAACTCCATGAAATATACATATGCACTGAAGTATTTTGAGTAACTCAAAAAATGCAAATAGCCCAGGAAAATATTGCTTTCCATGTGGAATGCATTTATAACAATATAACAAATTGTCAGAGTTCAAATGTTCCTAAATTTCTAAATTATCCACCTGATAGAAGTATCTACAGTTTCTATTTTAAAATAATTAGAAATATGCATCATGTAAAAAATAGGTGGAGGAACAGGCAAAAGAGGCTTATTAAAAGAATCTCTGAATTTAAGCACATTTTCAGATGAGAATACTGATGAAATATAAAACTAAAAGACCATGAAATGGGATGAACAAAACAAAGAAAATTTTCTCAAAGCTTTATTTGTGTCTTGGTTGTCAGTGTTCGAGAGAAGATTAATATCTTGATATTTTTGTGTTTTATCAAGGTCTTGGTAAGGAGGAACCTAGAAGGCTTATAGGAGGAAGAAACTAGTGTTCTTACAAGGAGTAACATATGGTTATATAATAAATTTATCGAACTGCCTTGTAGGAAAAAAAAAAAGTACTAAATGTAAAAGGTGTGTGGTTTTTGGTTAAAAATTCTGAAGATAAAATAGAAGTCCTAAGGTTCTGATGCTGGGGTAGTTTCCACGCTGGAAGACAGCACTGGAGCGATGGGATCTGGAGTCACTGGCATCTTCAGCTCATAGATGGTTGCCTTAAAGGTGTAGATTTTGAAAAAATGGCTTCCCCAAGAAGCTTGGAAGAAGATGTTTTGCACCAAGATTACACTGGCTTTTTGTGGTTATTTAGAATGCCATTTACTGGAACTAGCAATATAAGGAAATAGAAGATGGTATAGGTAACATTGCGCCCCTTCAGGTGGTGGGACCCCACAACACAAGGCATTGAACTGGCTTTCCATTCAGGGCACAGCATGCTTTGCTGATCTCATCGATGGAAGTTTACCCCATTTTGGACTTTTGAGCTCTTATACTATTTTCCTAATATGGATTCGGTTTTTGTGTAGATAAGTGCATTAATAGGGAGATTTTCACAGCAGAAAAGACGGTAGTTTGTTTTTCATTTTATGGGTATGTATGTGAAAATACGACGGTTATATTTAATTAAATTACTCCTGAGATTGTAGCCATAATTACATTGTTTTAGTCCCTGTATGGAGGGGAGAAAAACCCATGTACAACAATAAAGGTGATTGCTAATATGTCAGACAATATGATACTGTATCAAGACCAGCTGAAATAAAGCAGAAATAGTGTCATAATGAGGGTGAGTCACAAGAGATCAGAAACATCTCTTATTTTCTTTAAGACAATACTTTAGAGATACTTTAACTAGTCTTCTTGTTTTTTGCAAGCTTTTTATTTCCTGCTGTAGAAATGCTGAAAGTCCTGAAAATTTATTACATTAATCTAGACCTCTGAGTCTTTTTCCTGCATAGTCGTGGGGATAACTTTTGTTCTTATCTAAACTTCAAACCCTATGTGTGCAATTTATTCAACCTGAACTGCTCATGAAAATGGTTCAAGGGGCGAGAAAAGTCAAGGAGCACACATCCAAGCAGGAAAGCATCTTTGGAAGTGATCCTTTGCTAAATGCAGCAAAGGAGGTATGTATGCATGCCAGGAATTAGCTTGCCTTTTTTTTTTTTTTTTTTTTTGTTTAAAGGAAGCTTTGTAAAAATCTTAAAATCCTGGGGTTTTATTATTCAGAATAAAAAGTCAGAATGTACTTTGCTAACTTCTTCAATTTTCCATTTCACAAACATTGCTTTTCCTTATGCAATCATCCCCCACTACACACATATTCTTTCTAACATGCCTCACAATTAATGTTGTTGTTTACTTAACAACAAGTAGATAGCACAGACAACATCCAGACAATTCCGGAAATAACCTTCATTTAATCTTCTGTTATTGCAAAAACAGTCGGTGTAGCTTCATACTTGTGGTTTTTGTTCATGTTACAGCAAGATCAATATAGGACTGTATTGGCATAGCTGAATTTAGACAAGTGCAGTTACAGTTATGTCTTTGTTAGCAGTACAGCAGTAGTATCTAGGTTTGTATCACATCTCTACTACAGACAGCTCAACCTGTTGTACAATGCATTGGCCATATCAGTATGGCACCGTGGCCAGACAGTGTCCATGTGCAGAAATTGCCCTTGCTTCCCACCTTTCTAAAGACTCATGCTATTCTGAGAGACACATGCCTTTTGTACCCTATGACTTCCTCATCACATTTTTTGTTAGGTGTAAGCTAATACAAAACATCTGTAGCTTTCTGGTTTTCATTCTAAAATTGGTAGGGGCCATGCGCCTTGTTTCTGCTGCCATGACTGAAAAGACAAGGTAAGTGTTGCTCAGCTTGCAGTCATCCATGCTGAGACACCAGGCACAGTGACTGTACTTTGATTTTTCAGCCCTATATCATACATGACCCTAAAGGGGATCAGAACAATGTTGATAGCTGGATTTTCCCAGCCTATGAGCTGCCCATGTCCTGTTCAGTCTGCTTATGTATTGGGCTGGGCAGTGGCTCCACATAGTTGACCATATGGTTAGCTTTGCTTATTTTTTCCTCTTTGCCCTTCAACAGATGGTTAATAGTTATCTGTGAAAGATAGTTTTTAGTCTAGGCAGCCTCAGTGCCTTCCAAGGCTTTATCCACAGGAGCTCTTAGATGTTTCTGCCTACCATGTATATTGCAGTGTACACAGACAATGCTTTTTATTGCTAAGGATCAGCAGGTTTTTTTGAGTTTTGGAGGGACATTTTATTTTTGTTCTTTTTAACCTTTGAAGCTTCTTGTGCTTTTTTGGTTTTTGTTTTGGTTTAGTTTTTTTACACATTCTTTTTGCACTGCAGCTTTGTCTCAAGCTACAGACTTTGGGAAACAGCACTTAAGGTCTTATTTTTAAGTTGAAAGCCTGAAATGAAAGCCTGAGCAGAGGTAATGCAACAATTCTTGAAGGCACAGATCTCAAAGTTGAGAATTGTCAGAGCTTTTTACTTCTGACAGTGTGAAGTGTGACATTTTGAGTAAATGAAATTTAGTGTATCTGAAAGGTCTGAAGAGTTTGAATTTGGGACCCTAAAAATTACCAGCCTGACTAAGAAATAGCTGCTAAATTGTTTCATTTTGAAGAGCTCCTTTCATCACCAAAATCTGCAGATTTTCTCCTGCAGTGTTACTTTACTGACTCCAAGGAAGACGACTTAAAAATCCGTAGCCACACTCACACTCAGGTCATTTTTGTGTCGCCTCAGTCAGAGCAGGCAGGTAGAAATGTACGGGTGCATCGTACCAACATAGCAAAAAAACTCTGAGCCTTCATTTCACTTACTAATGGCTTCACAAGCATAATAAAGAAGAAGGAGGAGAAATCTGAATTCTGCAGTATCCTGCAAGTGGACAGATGAGCAGGTGAGTATTTGCCCACGCGGCTGGCAAACCTGCTGTACCATTTGAAACTACATAGTTAAGAAAATATTGCAATAGTTCTACAACTTAAGCTTATTAAGACATAGCTGAATGTATTTCTTTCTCTGAACAGTTTATTCAGGTTTTGGATTATTTTAACCTTTGTATTAAAATTCTGATTGTCAGAACAAGCAGGTGATGAATTTCACTTACAGTAGGAGGGGTTTTTTATTTTAATTGTCATGTATCTTTAGATATTAAAATAACAAAATATACTATTTCAAAAACAGGAAGTTATCTGACCGCTCTATTTGCTTCTGCTCCTCACCAGCTCCCTATATGTAGGTCTACAATGTCAGTATCGGCATTGCAGCACTTGCAGGCAGGTCTTTGGACTTCAAATTTCTGTTTTCACAGAATCTCTTTGCTTTAGTAATAGACACAGAATTTGCATCTCCAGAAATAGTTAGGGATTTTTTAATATGCTTCACTGAACAGTCTGTTCCCTGGGGCATGCCTTTACTACTATGGTGTTATGAATGCAATGTAACATGCCAAGGACTCAGAAATAAAGATTGATATATATGAAGGAACTATACGATGACTTATGCTCTCTGGAGGGAGGTCTCAAGCCAAGTGCATTTGCAGCCTGTCAATGTTTGTTGGCAGATAGAGATACCCAGGCACACTGAGGTCTCAGAAACACAGATTTTTGAGTGATTACTCGCTGCTGCTACTTTTGTAACTATCCAGAAGATCATTTTCCAGCTGCCTTTTCAAACGCAGGTCTTTCTTCCATTTCTGAACAAATGCAAGCAAATTAACCCTCTGGGACCTGAGAAAAAGGCAAACCAAATGTTATTTCTTATAACAAGATTACATGTTTAATTCCCACATGAGTATGTTTTATCACATCATGACTGTAACAACCTAAAAAGGCAAGAAGGGAGACTAGGGCTCATTATTTCCCTTGGTTTCTGTGCTGCCTATTACTTATATTGAGCAAGCCCACTATGCCTGTGCTTGGTGGCTGCCTAATATAAAATATCACCATTGCTCTTAATAAAAGACTTATCCTTTTAAGATTTCACTTTTTACTGTTGAACTGCATCTGTCATGAGAATAAAAATTATGAACATCAGGAATGTGGGGGCGCTTATTTTATTAGGACTTCCATTTTGGTTCATATCTCTCGCTCTGCTGTATGATGTCATTTTATAGATGAATGAGGTAGAAGAAACATTGAAGGGGGACTAGGTTGTTCAATGCTTAAGTGCTAGAAGAAAGATGGAAATGCAGTGTATACCAATGCTCTTTGCCAGGCTCAGCCACTGAAGGCATATTTTGAGGGTGTGCACACTGTTGCTAGGTAAAAATGGTCAAGTGAGTCACTTACATAATGTCAATATTTTGTTTCATTCCTGTCATCTTGCCTGTAATAGCTAAAGCACTTACATAAGGCACCTAGTGTGAAACAAAGGAAACAAAAGGTTGGTTTAGAACAAATAGTGAAAAAGCTACAACAGAAGAGAGCAGATTGCAGTATGAAGTTATCTGGTACAGCTTTGGTTTGTTGTATTCGAAAAGATGAAAGGAGACTGAATTCTTAATTTGAGGCAGCTTTTATTGATAAATCAGAATATGTATCCATTTGGCATAGGACGCTTGGGAGGAGGGGATCAGTAAAAGGAAGTGAAGTTTCTGTGGTACCCAGATGACAGAAGAAACTAATTTTGTCTTGTGCCTTTCCAAACACATATTCGTTTAGGCATTTTAGATGTCTTCAAAGCTATGCGTGGTAGAAATATATAGCCAAACACATGCATATAATCATCTCAGGATTTTCTTTTCATAGACATTGACCATGTAAGGAAATGCTTTATTATTCTAAGCTCCCACATGGTGCTTGAATTCCTCACTTATACTACATCTTCTGTATTGGCATCAGGAGTCTTGGGATGATCATTATGAATAAATAGACTTAATTAATTGTAACAAATGAGGTTAAAATACCTTTTAGAAGAGACCTAAATTAATAGAGAAAACAACTGGTAGATCGTCAGCTCTACTGTGGGCATAATCTTCTCTTAAAACTTGCCAAGATGTGAGAAAGGTTTAAGACATTATGCTCTTTATTGTAGAAAATTTGTCAGGATGTATTTATAGCCAATCAGACTCATCTCACACAGCCACTACTTTACAATCAGAGCATAGATAAGACTGTCAAACCATAAAAAACAGTGATACATGTTTACAAAAACAAAAAAACCCCCAACCAATAACCTTACAGTTTAGAATAAGTTTAGTGATATAACTGATGACGTTAGAACACTGAGAATCCATCTGATTCAGGACTAGTGGAAAGTCTTTGTTGTCCTAATAATGAAACAAGCTGCAGCCCTCTCTTCTTTAATTCACTCGTGTAGGTGCCACCCCTCAAATTCTGCTGTGTGTGCTAACAGGTTGTGTTGTCTGTACATGGTACTTACCATAAGTTGACTGACAGTTTTGAAACACAGGTAAAGGACAATCCTTACCTACCCTTAGGCTCCTTGTCCAGGTCTACCATTGCTTTTCTAAGAGAAGATTGTTAGATGTGAATTTGCATAACAGACCCAGTATCAGTCATAAGGCTGCATAAATGTAATTAGCTATTTCAACAAAAATATTCAAGTATATGCATTAGAAATAGGATAGTTTTGGATTATAAAGTGAGGATTATTTGTTTTCCCCATAAGGATGGCACTTAATAACCTGATTTCTAGAGAAAGTGACAGTAATGAAACTCACTTGCAAGAGGATAGTCAAAGATACACTGCTATGGCTTCAGAACTGATTTTAGAGAACACTGCTGGAGGATTTAGTATTTGTGTTCATGTGAAGCTATAAATGATCTCACCCACCTGCAGACTTAGAAAACACAGATGACTGAAAATAATGCAATTGTGTTATATTACTGATATTTACGTAAGAGTTGAGTTAAACCGATGAACTTTAAATTCATACCTATATCAGAGGCCGTGGCAGGTAGGATACCTGTGCATAGGACAGAGCTAAATTTTCATGGATAGACAATTCCTTACACAGTTAGGTTTAACTGTAAACACAGGATTTAAATGAAACAGATTAAGTTTGTCCGAAAATTATGTAAAAGGCAAACTCTGCCTTTATCATCTGATGAAAAATTGCACTGTCTGTAAATGCATTCCTGCGTCTGCCCCTAAATTGGCATGTAAGACCAGGTAATTCAGTTAACTTTTTTGTGCCTGAGTTAGTCTGCATACAAAATGGACAATATCAATTGCTGAAAAAATGTTTTAGAACTTACTGTACAGTCATGTCTGAACAGGATGGAAACCACTACTGCATTAGCTCATGATGGAGCTGTAAAACTGGTTTAGTTCATGTATGTGCATCTTATCCACTTTTTCTTGAGAAGCTAAGGTTGATCCCTAGAACGTTCTGGCCAGAACTGAAGCACAAAAAAATTTGATGTTTTATCAGTCATCTAAAGTTTTGTAGTGTAAGTAAATCCAAAAGACTTGCCACTGACAATTTACCTCTTCCCTTACTGTTCAGACAGAGTAGTGGCAGTGGGGTTACATTACTATTCCCTGCTTTGAAGTTTACAGCATTATGAGAGGCAGCTAGTGCTGCCTCAAGCCTTGTCCTTACCCACTGCCGTGCATCCCAGAGCTATAGGATCTTCATCAGGGGGCTCAGAGGTTTCTCAAACTACACTGCACGGTGGATACGTCATTAGGTGCTATGTTATTGTACCATCTGGTGTCCAAAGTTCTGTAATTTTTTTCTGGTTTTGCTGCTATTGGGAGTAGTTAGACCACATTTTGTCCCAGAGAGTGTAACTGGATCAATTTAATATTTCTGTCTTTCTGACTTATAAATTGTGAAGGTATGGAGAAGAGGCCACTTCACCAGTTATGACCAGGGCAGTGTAAAATCCCCCAAAGATGGGGCTGTATTCCTAGCAAATAAAAAAGATACTGTGAAGGGATGCAACATTATTTTTGTGGTGCATTTGGGCATATGTTTAATACAGTATTTTGTAACTGTACACTATCCATAGATTCCTTGCCTTGTTCATTGAATGAAATAATCTATAAACTAACTGAAAGAGTTTTTGGACATTAAATTGTTGTTATGTAATGTACACGTTCATGTCTTACTCACTGAAATCTGTCTATACTTTTCTTTGAGTACAAAAATCACTCATTTTCTCATAGGCTTTTCTTAGCATTCAATATGATAATGTTTCTGGAGACTGGTCTATTTGCATTATACTTAGATGGGGAGAAAATGTTCTTAATGTTATTAACATGTAGGGAGCAGAGGCACAAATAGTTAAGACCTATTACTTCGAAATTCCCGGAGGCTGGTATTCAGATAGTGATCCACAGCATGCTGCTAAGTTCTCTGCACTGCTCTCACTGACTTAAGTTGCGCTAGTATTAGTGCGTCAGTATGCAAGGTTGTAAGATGGGGATCCAAGCACCAAACAGTAGTACATTGTCAGCAACCATTTACAAACATTCTAAATTAGGTGATTTGCTAAACATTATCCAGGCACGCTGTGTGGTAGAAGTAGGGTTAAAATCCAATTTTGTGTGGCAATATTTTACAGCCTCACCTTTGATTGACAGATTTTAAGGCCAGAAAGAGACCATTAGATCATCTAGTCACATAAGTCCTGTATATTACAGGACATTATATTTCTTCCAGGGACTCCAGACTGTGTACGTTTTCTGGAAATGTGCCTAGCTTTGATTTGAGTGCATCAAGTAATGGACAATCTACCATTCCCTTTGGGAGTTTGTTCCAGCTGTTAATCACCTACACTGTTAAATTTTTTATCTTATTCCTGTTTTGAATTTGCCTGCTTTCCTTTTCTATCCATTGGTTTCTGTCTTTCCCTGCTAGATTAAACAGTTCTTTAGTTCCTTGTGAGGTTGCTTATACACTGCAATCATGCTGCTGCCAGTCTTTTTTTTTTTTATAAGATAAATAGACTGAAGTGCTCACTCACCTGAATTTTCTGCAGCCTGGAATAATTTTGCAGCTTTTTTTCTATATAATCTCCAATTTTTTTCCGTGACATTTTAAAAATGAACTCTCTGCAGTATGCAGAACAGGAGGCAGTTTGCCAGTATCAATCTCACCACTGCTATCTAGAGGCATAAAATCACCACTGCTTTTCATTACTCCTCCTCCTTGCTTGTTCCTTTGAGGTTTGCATTAACCCACATTGTCTGTATGTTTTACTGGGAACTAATTTTTATTTGCTTTTCAGTAATAACCCTGAATTTCTATCAGGAAATACTTTCTTTTTGTTTAGATATGTACTGCATTTTGGGGGTGGGGTGTCAAGAAAGAAGGGAAATTTTATTCCTCTGTAAAAAATGGTGTTTCAGTTCCAGAGCTGGTCTACTTGGCCTTACACTTGACTACTAGTTTTGTGTAATCTTCATCAACTTCTTCTGCACTATATAATACAGACTTCTGAATCATACTTAGATATATGGGGTTTTATACTACTCACATCTAGAAACAGGCTCTGTTTAATATTAATTCTTTTTGCTAGTTGTTTTTGCAGCTAAACAATTATCTAATTATTCTTTTTAATATATGTTTTGTTATAGTGTTTATCGTTAATTTGTTAAAGGATAATAGGGGCTGATTCAAAAGCCTTAGAAAAATTGTATTTAGGCAGTTAATTCACCAACGAAAATTCTAATCTCACCAAAGATTGAATCTGATTTGATCTACAAGAGCTTTGTTTTTCTCTTAGATAGTATCAGTTGATTTTGATTAGATTATTTTAATTTAATTTGTATTTGATATAGTTCCATACTAACTTTTCTATATTTTTTCCTAGTATGACATAATTACCCGCAATTCCCTACTGGAGCATTCTTAATATTTTCTGAATTCTCTGGAATGTCTTTAATACACTAGCTAATGTAATACCAGATAAGAAAAGTCCAGAAAATTATTTAGCCAACTTACTAATAACATGTGGGTGAAAGTTACACAGGCCTGTTGATTTAGAACTACCTAATTCTAAAAGATTAGTTTCAACATTCCTCTTAGTTATTAATAGATTTAACGGGATGCCTGTAAAGTGATGTTAGTAAAGCATTTTGGTTCTTTCCAAATCCTGAGCATTTATTGGCTCTATTTTTTCTTAATTCTTTACAATTTTATTATATCCTCTGTTAAAATATTCATGGTATTTCTTTATTTCTTAGCTACTTTAAAAGCTCCTTGCTCTTATATTATGTGAGCCACTGCTTTTCCCCCACGTCTTTATCTTCTCATATAAGTAAATTTGCTATTTACTTTCTTTACTTTCCCCTTTTTTTTGTTTGCACATTTTTCATCTTTGAGTTTCTTGTCACTGCTTTTACGAGACCAGTATTTCCCATTCACTGCAGCAGAATCTGAATTCTGTAATAAAAGAAAGTAGTGCTCCACAAGTCAGTTTTGTTAATTCAGCAACAGGTCTGATCCATCTGTGTGCTGATGCAGGATACTGGTATGTAATGCAAGAGTACAAAAAAAAAATGTATTAAGTTTGCACAGATCACAACACCTTTGACTTCCATTTCTTGATTGTTTTCTTTTTTTTATGTTTTTAAGAAAATAGTTTTTTAAATAAAAATAAAACAGAAACAAACATCCAAAAAGGTATTCTTTGAGTTTATAGTGACACAGAAATAAGTAATCAGTGGGATTAGAATCTACTGTCTCTGGCAGAGCTGGGGGATACTGGAGTGCTTAGTCCTCCTTGCAGGCCATAGAGAGCCTTATCCCACTATACAGCTGAGAACAGAGAAAGGCAGCTTAAGTCTTCATTCATAATTTGCCCGTATTTTTTTCTCAGGTATTACTAACATTGTGGCAACAGTGAACTGTGGGAATCTAGATGTCCTGTTCCAGGACACACTTCTGTCAGATACTGGAAAGTGCACTTCAGTGAGCACGAGCCCTTACTGCCCATCATAGCTGAACCTGTTTTCCTACTTCATCTGTTTCTTCCTACACTGTTTTTTCTGTCCTTTCCAGCTTTTCATCCTCTTTCCTTTGAGACTTCTTGTAGTAATTTCTTTCTCTCCCAATCAAGACTTTTAACTACTGCTTTTCCTCTTTTGTCCCAATTTTACTATTGCTTGCTGCTTTTTCCTTCACTAGCTTCCAAAATGTTATTGTTCTTCAATGCTATTGGTCTTAACCCTATGTCCTCACTCAAGTCTGTCTCTGGCATCCCCAAGTCTCTCTCTGCAGAAGATTCTCACTTTCCCTTTTTTAAAATGTAGTCGGGGTTTTTTTTTTGCATGCTGGCAGGGGGGCAAAGAGAACTTCTAAGAGTACAGTCCCTCAGGGCCACAGTAGACTATAGCAGAGGAGAGCAGATTTTCTTCTCTGATGAGTTTTATTGAACATCTGTTTGTTGACAGAGTCTTTGAAAAACCCTCAGTAGTCTCCATGGTCTATTTGTCACCCTAGGTTTCTTAAACATTACTAACATTTATTTTTTTCCTCAGTTAAAGGAAGGGAAAGAAGGAAGCAAAAAGTATAACATTAAAGCAAAAGAATAGCTCAGCTGTATTTCAGATCTTCTCTTCCAATATTCTTGCTAGAAGAACTGTAAGAGTCTTTAAAATATTAGTGGAGAGGACAAGATACTTCCATAAACCCTTTCTTTGAAATAAATGGCCTAAATGAGCCAAAGCTTACCCCTCTGTGTAAAACAGACTTGTCATGAGAGTACCAATCTTGTTTTAAGTTTGTAAGTCATAACAGCAAATAACGTGTGGTTACTTTAGCCATCAACGTTATTGTCATATAGTTAAATTAAAATATTCAGAATAGGTGAATACTGTAAAAATTAACCTCAGAGGACAAATGCCTATTATCTTGTTTATACCAATGCTCTGCTAGTAGCTTGTAAATCACTTATGGCATAGCAGTCTGACACAATGCTGATGGTTTTTTGTAATAAATGAAGGCAACCTAATGTGTAAGGTTGCTCTTTTTTAAAAAACTAAAAGTCATAAATTTAAAAATATCTTTTTTGGACAAGGAATGAGTATTACAGGTTCATTAATTACATATTCATGATCTCTGGACAGGCATTATAGTTGTGCTTGCCCTTTGGAAGATTCCTCTTTAAAAAACTAAATTTAGCACTACAAAACTAGTTTTCAAAAATATTTAAATAGGACTGACAGAAATGCATAACTGTGGTAGCTGCCTACTTCACAGCTTATGCTTCAGTTGTACCACATACATCCAGATACTTTTGAAAAGTGTGATACATCTTTAGACATTCAAATACTTCTGGATACCTGGATCATAGACCTTTAAAAGCAACAAGCTTAAATTTCAGACCGTATAAGAATATGGCTTTCATGGCTTTAGGAAATCTTTATTTCAGATTTTTATAAAATGAAAATTTAGTAAGAGAACAAAAAACTCATGAGTCATTAAAATAGATCATCAAGGAAAATTAGGAACTCTAGTTATAAATTATGACAAAATATTTAACACATTAATGTCTTTTTAATTAACAGTCATTCTTGGCTGAGACTTTATATATCGATTTATGAAAATAATTGGCTCAATTTTATGAAATTGTAAGTGTTTGTAATGCAAATTGGCATCGGGATATGTTGTAATAATAATGGAGGTAGATTTGCCGAAGTAGGGAGTGAAAGTGAATGTGTGTACATGCATGCATGTGCACGGATTTTTGTGAACACACGCACACACATACATTATGTTCACTCCCACCATTGGTGAAATTATCTTCATTGTGCCTGTGGATGTCTGTGGAGAACAACAGAAATAAGTATTCCTACAGGAGTCTCTAGTGTCAGAGCAGACAATAAATAGCTCATGGAGAAATTGTGATGAATTGGGTGTGTCATGCAAGATAAATTTTAGTATCCTATTAAGAATGCTGGATGACGGAGGAATTGAATTAAAGGTCTGACAGGTTGAAGGGAGAAGATATTCTTTTTTTTTCCCCCTTTCTGTTCTTTTAATCTTTCCAGCTCAAATCACATTGTCACTTTTCCCCAAATCCTTTTTTAGTTCCCTTCCATCATGCAGACTCCCTGTTTTTTCCTCTAGTGCTTTTTGCCATCTCTTCTAAAGTGACTTGATAATATTAAGACCAATAGGATTGGAAAGGGTAAAAACCATGAACAGAGAAAGAGACCCTGACATTTTAGTCAAGCTGAAGAGTAGTCAGCACATATTGTAGCCCTGCTGATAGGCAAAAGTGGTGCACTTGGAGATGGCATAGGGACTCGCATTAACCCTCCAGGGAAGGGAGTTACAGGGCTTTTTTCACTTGTGTGGCTGCACCCCGCTGTGTAAAGAGGTCTCTATACTCAAAGCAGCCACAGCAGTTCCATTTATCTGCATTTAGAATCTTTCCCACTGATGTTTTCACTTTTCAGGTATTTTAAATATAACTCAATCTCTTGTAACTTTCTACTGGTCATCTCTGCAACAACACTATCTGATTTTGTGTTTTGCACTGCTTGTGGTTTCCACAGATGCAGATGTAACCCAGAATTCACTAGGTGCAGAAAATGTCCACAGCTCAGAAAAATGAAGAAGCTTGTGTGTTTGTCACAATGATAGATTATAAGAAATATTAGAATGATAATGGACAATGTGTTTCAGAATTTGTCTGTCCCTTTTAAAAACTGGTCTCCTTATTCATCTCCAAGTGCAACACTTTCTATTGTTTATGCTTTGCTTTGCCAATTTCTCATGTTTTCAATCTAAAATAAAAAAAACCAACAACTTGTCACATAATAAATTGAAGCCAAAGGAAGGTTTACAGAAATGTAGATTGCTATTTTTGCCAGACTTGTAAGTGGCAGAAATCTATTTTTATGTTTCCCTTAAAAGTGTTTGTTTAAGCTGTTCCAGGTTCATATTATGATGTTTTGGAAGGCTTATTTCATGTAAACTTTCCTTAGGTATTTTTTGTATGATGAACTTGCCAAACATTGTAAGGAAGAATATGGCTTCATTCCACTGCATTATTTAGTAAGTACTATTTCTAAAAATTGTCATTAAAAGGTATAACTGCATTAAAATAATTATTAGAAATACATAATTGCATTCTTACTGTTTCTACTGAACGACTTCCTTTTAATATGAAACAAAATATTGGTGGTGAATGGAGTCAGATCCAGTTGGTGGCCGGTCACGAGTGGTGTTCCCCAGGGCTCAGTGTTGGGGCTGGTCCTGTTCAATATCTTCACTGATGACCTGGATGAGGGGATTGAGTCCACCCTCAGTGAGTTTGCAGGTGACACCAAGCTGGGTGGAAGTGTCGATCTGCTGGAGGGTAGGAAGGCCCTACAGAGGGACCTGGAATGGCTGGATCGATGGGCCAGAGACAACGATATGAGATTCAACAAGGCCAAGTGCCGGGTCCTGCACTTGGGTCACAACAACCCCCTGCAACGCTACAGGCTTGGGGAAGAGTGGCTGGAGAGCTGCCTGGAGAAAAAGGACCTGGGGGTGTTGGCTGACAGCCGCTGAACATGAGCCAGCAGTGTGCTCAGGCGGCCAAGAAGGCCAACAGCATCCTGGCTTGTATCAGGAATAGTGTGGCCAGCAGGAGCAGGGAGGTGACCATGCCCCTGTACTTGGCACTGGTGAGGCCACACCTTGAATACTGTGTTCAGTTTTGGGCCCCTCACTACAAGAAGGACACTGAGGTGCTGGAGCATGTCCAAAGAAGGGCAATGAAACTGGTGACGGGTCTAGAGAACAAGTCTTATGAGGAGCGGCTGAGGGAACTGGGGTTGCTTAGCCTGGAGAAGAGGAGGCTGAGGGGAGACCTTCTTGCTCTCCACAACTACCTGAAAGGAGGTTGTAGTGAGGCAGGGGTCGGACTTTTCTCCCTAGTAACAAGCAATAAGACGAGAGGAAAAGAGGAAATGGCCTCACGCTCCACCAGGGGAAGTTTAGGGTAGATATTAGAAAAAAGTTCACCAAAAGGGTTGTCAGGCATTAGAACAGGCTGTCCAGGGATGTGGTTGAGTCTCCATCCCTGGAGGTACTTAAAAGAAGGGTAGATGTGGTGCTTGAGGATATGGTTTAGTGGTGGACTTGGCAGTGATAGGTTAGTGGTTGGACTCGATGATCTTAAGGGTCTTTTCCAACCTTAACGATTCTATGATTCTATGATTCTATGAAAATTTTGCAACAGACAAACGAAATGCACATGCTTGAAAGTAATCGTGACTGTGGTGGTGTGCCAAGCAATAAAAACGTCATTTGGTAGTCAAAAGGAAAACAGAAAAAGTCAAACAAACAGAAAAGAAAGCCTACCCATAAATATTTTTGTGGCTAAGGCCCTGAAGTGAATAAAATATATAAAATAAAAGGGAAAACTAATTTTAGATATTCTCCTGAACTGAATGCCTGAATGAGACAGTATCTACCTCAATTTTATTTTCTTTCGCTCCACATGGCAATATTAACTTCAGATCAGATACTAGTGCTGTCTTAAAGGTGCAGGATATCCTCCTGCTTTCAAAAAGCAGTCTTACTGGGAAGTGGGCAAAGCGGTCTTCAGCATTGCTTCTTTTAAGCCATTAACCCAGTGACTGAGGAAATTGACTCTCCTGACAATATCTCAGGTCAGAAAAACTACCTCAGGAATCTCAGGCAGACAATTCTCATGGGTTTTTTTTAAATGCATTTGACTGACCTCTCTCTGAAGAAGGCGTTATTGCCTCAATACTGATAATCCTATACATACGTATGCAACAAAACATAGACCTCCCCAGAGTTTTGTGCCTAGAAATTCCAGATACATATGATCAAGACTGCAATCAAAAAAAGGTAAAAAAAAAAAAAAGGGTTAGCTTTGGCTTATGTGTGTCTTTGTTACCTGTGAATGTAAACTGTGGCCAGACATTATCACTCATTATCTTTTCAACATCCTGAAGCATGAGAGGATGAAGTACTCCCATGAGAAGAATGCAGGATGGAAACTTATTTCACAGCTTATCATTAGGGCAAGAACCTCAAGGCAATTCCTACGCTGCTGCTGTCCCCTCTCATTCATGGAACAGTCAGTTACGGCCAATTAATCCATCTATTGTTGATACTTCTTGTTCTGTTACCAGCCTGCACCCGTGTTGTAAGGTTCCCCCTGCAGAGTTCAGGAAAGCGTATACACTTTCTTCTCTTAAAGATGCATGCTTAGGATGTCTTAGGCTTAAATAGCACAAAATGTGCTGCGTGAACTCCTTATGCTACATTATGAGTTCTCAATATACACTCTAACTCTCCCTGCAGATGGTATTTCAAGATATTGTTGTTACAGCCATATGTTTCTTTGATGAAATAGACAACTTTACCTATCATTTTAATTGCAAGTTTATCCTGCTAGTTATTATTAATTCTGAATAGAGAATCACAAGTCAGAGAGGAGGGCAGTGCTTTTGGTTTTGATAAGACTGAAGTACAAGCTGAGGGCAATCTGTTGTTACCAGTGGAGGCAGAAGATGGGAGACAAAGGAACCATTTTCCTGTTATCACTAATGTCCTGCTTTCAGCTGGGATAGAGTTAATTTTCTTCATAGTAGCTAGTATGGGCCTGTGTTTTGGATTTGTGCTGAAAACAGTGGTGATAATGTGGAGATGTTTTAGTTGTTGCTAAGTAGTGCCTACACTGGTCAGTGATTTTTTCAGCTGCCCATGCTCTGCCAGGTGCACAAGAAACCTGGAGACACACAGCTGGGACAGCTGACCCCAACTGACCTAAGGGATATCCCATACCATATGACGTCATGCTCAGCATATAAAGCTGAGGAAGAAGAAGGAAGGGGGGAAAGTTTGGAGTTATGGTGTTTGTCTTCCCAAGTAGCTGTTATGTGTGATGGAGCCCTGCTTTCCTCGAGATGGCTGAACACCTGCCTGCCCATGGGAAGTGGTGAATTAATTCCTTGTTTTGCTTTGCTTGTGTGTGTGGCTTTTGCTTTACCTGTTAAACTGTCTTTATTTCAACCCATGAGTGTTCTCACTTTTAGCTTTCTGTTTCTCTCCCCCATCCCAGTGGCAGGGAGTGAGTGAGCAGCTGCGTGATGCTTGGTTGCTGTCTGGGGCTAAACCACAACACTAATTAGACTATTTTGTGTTGTACCTTAGTGCATCAGTTTGTGAAATACTAAGTGGAAGCTGACTGACTATTTGTATGTCTTTGTAAGCCTCATTCATGGCTAGCAAAATTCAGATTTGTAACCTTTTAACCAAACTCTAGTAATGGCAATATGGCTTCTGGTGCTTTTAAAAGGCTTGAGAAGAGCTGGTTGTATGTTTGTTCCGTTGTCTGAGTTCTGCCATATCACACATCAGTTTTTTGAAAGTGTTTCTTGGTCTGTTAAATCATAATGCACACTGCAATGACTAAACTGTAGTACATCCCAGAAAGGCAGCTGCAAGCCTACAGCTATGTTTTAAAGGGCATTCCACATCCCCTGTGTTATTATAGTTAATTACAGGAAGACTCACCAATTTGAATTCTGTTCTTAATATGAACCCATCTGTAGTTCTGATTTGGAAGAGGACCCTTTGAGGAAGACAAGCTATAAACTCGGTGCCAAGACTTTCACTGCATATAAAATTGAGTCCCTTTCATTGGCCCTGAAGTTTAACTGAGCTAGAAAGAAATGGCAAATTTAGAACAAACAGAAAACCTCATGACAATTTAACAATATGTTATATAATTTCTTAAGGTAAATTTTGCAGCGTTTTTCTAAGGAAAATCCCTACCTTCTTCAATAAAATATTGGAGAAATTGGCCCTCTTTTCATTATTCTTACAAATGTATCAGTAGTATGTTCCAGACATATTTAGGCATATGCCTAACTAAAAAGCAACAAAAAAATTAAGCATTTGTATTTCCGCATTGTCTTTCACAGAAAACAGATGGAATTTTAAGGATTTCGTTACCCTGTTGTTTGGGTGTGCATTTGTTTGGGGTTTTCTTTTGCCCTAATGCAGATAAAATGCACTTACCTTGTCTCCTGGTCCAGCTTTGTCATGGGAGAGAAAGGCTATTAGTGAGATATATTCAGGGATGATAACACAATCAAAGATTCTAACTAGATATGAAAAATAAATTTGACCATAGTTTACACAGATCATCCTAGATCTTTGCGTCTTTCTCAAGAAAATGTCAACTGTGCAACCTGCCTTTAGAAGACTTAATGTTTTGTCGCAAAGGAAAGAACTCAGAAAACTATACACTACACTGACACCAGTGGATGGCTTTTCCATTTAACAGTATCCCAAAATGTAGTAGTTGCTGTATAGAAGACAGAAAAGTTTGTCTCTCTGCAAATGAGCTGACAGACCAAATACCAGCAAGGTGGTGATGTGTGCAGGTGATGAAGAACAGGGAAATAATGTAAAGAAAGATGAGCTTAACTGATTCCAGTGCTCTTTCTAAGAATGTAGGATCACTGGGTATTGGTTTTGTTTTTTTGTTGTTGGGTTGGTTTCTTTAATGCAAACAAAAAGATATAAAAAAATAGCTTAATTTTGTCTGTGTAATCTATACAGAGGCTAAGCCAGATTTTGAAGCTGGCTTGGAGAGAGGAAAAAAAGAGAGGAGCGAGGAAGTGGAAAACACAGTTCTTTGGGAGTGTGAGTGGGGAAAGCAAATAGCTTTATTACTATCATGAAATGTTTTGGTTTAACGTGGTGTAAGAAATCGTACTGGACCAAGAGCTTGCCAATGCATTTGAATGATGTATTTCACTAGACAGTCAAACATCTGGGGCATGACCAATTAATGACTATTTGAAACTCAGCTGGTGTCAAATGCTTACAGAGTGTTACAATGGGACATGAGGTTGAATACAGTGCTGGTGTAGGCAACAGTGGTGCATTTGTCCAAAAACAACTGAATCAAGACCCATCTTAAAACTACTCAGATTTTATCCTCACTGCTCCCAATGGGAAGTTCTTTCACAGCCACACTAGAGACTCTGTCCTATAGTTTCATTTGAGGAAACAAGAAATTAATCTAAGGAAGAGTTTATTGTGAAAAGTGGACATCAGTTTGGGCAATTTTCAGAAGTCTTTTAGTTTTTTCTTTTTCTTTAATCTTCTCCCCTCCACCCCCTCTCCCCCCCTCCTCCCTGAAGTTCAGTTCTTTACTGGGCAAACTTGTATTTGCCTGAGAAAAAAAGAATATGATACCAGTTCATGCAAAAATGTTTTGAAGAAACCATGATATTACAAAGAAACAAATAGACAAATTGAAGATGTGTAGCTTCAGAAGAGAAACTAAAAGCACTCAAAAGCTTTCATCAGAATAAATAAAACTCGTTGATTCACTTATATGTTTATAAAAAGCCAGGTGTCACAAATACCAAACTGTTGGCCACATTAACTTGACATCTAACATGAATAGCCAAAACAATATCTATCTAAGCAAAATATATTATCAGGAATAGACAGAGACGCAAACGACTGATGTGAAAAACAACAGAAGAAACCAATTTAGAAACAGTAATGAATAATAATGAGATTGAAGAAAAACTGGGATGGAAATTAATTCAGAACAAGTCCATAAAGCTCCAAGATTAAAATAGCATCCAGAAATTACTATCAAGTGGAAATTCCAGCACTTTACGTAGTGGAAGCAATCCAGTATGTCAGTACATCAACAACTGAGAAAATAACAGAGAGAGGGCTTGAGGAACTGCTGGAGCCCACCAAAGACTGGACCAGAAACATTCACAGGTCAAAAAGTCTGACTGTGTTTTGCCACCTCTATGAAACCACCACAAAACTGAGCTCTCAGCAAGTGTGCAGTATGGGAGCTGCTATGAATCTCCTCACCCCAGCACCAAACTGTGAGCTCTCAGCTACTACATTCTCTGAAAACTGTGCTCAACCTCACGATGGTTGCTCAGGTACTTAACGCTTTATAATCTGTGTCCCTTGTGTTCATGTTTGTTAGGAACCACAATACTGTGTCTGTGGCCATCAGGGTTAGGGTCCATTACTAGCTGTACTGGCTGTAAACGTCTGCTGAAAGCCCTTCTTGCTCAGTAGGGTGACACCTGTTAATCTCCATTTCATTTGTCCATGCATCCCAGTCTGAAAGGCACTGATTAATTGACACTCCTGCAAAAAAATCTCATGTACTCCCATCTGAAATGGCAATATAAGTTATCAATCCTGAGCCATAAAATGTGCAAGAACTACTTAGTTATACCTAATAATAATAATAATAATAAATAAAAGTATAAATAATTAAGTATACCTAATAATAATAATAAATCTTTGTGATTTTTTCATTAATCGGTCGCTCCTTAACCAAGATGTATTTCATGTTACTCGTGAATGCTTAACCTGTCCTATCAGATGTGTGAGTTTAGGTACAAAACATTAGACAGAGACAATAGCAGCATTACTGCAGGCAGTGTTTCTCCCTATAAACACTTTGTTGTCTTCACAAGAGAAAACATGCAAGCTGTTCAGTATCTTCAGTGATTATAAAGCAGTCCATGAAACCCTACTCAAAACCAGTGATCTGGTGTGCCTTTTGGTCTGAACACCATTAGTAAGAAGGAGACGTGCAGCTGCACTGGAAACCAAGTAACTGCATGCTCCAGCATGCAAGGCATAGCTATGTTTATCTCACAGTGTGGCTTTAATAAATTCCAGCAGCTTCTAGCTGTGTAAGGGAGCAGAGCAGGCAGCACCAGAAGTTCTATTAACAATTCAAAGAGATATTAGCCAGTTGTTGTAGAGCTTCCACCTGTCTTAAAATGCTGAGGAACTGAATGGCAGGTATCACCACTTTGTGACCAGACATGCGCAGAATAATTTAAAGATTAATCTGAAACACAGGAAAGTACATACAAGTCAGCATAATGGAAACAGAAATTATACGTATTGCATACTAATGTAAACCACTCAGAGGCTTCATGATTCAAAATACACAGAGAAGAATGGTTACAAGGCTGGTACTGTTGTTTTAAACTGATCTGGGATAATTAATGAATTTAAAATAGAGCAACATTTATCAGGAAATAAAAATTAATTTGGGTCCAGTTATGTATTAACAGTCACTGGACTTTTTTAGTGCTCTAAGAAATGCATTATACCTGAGTTCTGTGTCGTTCTTTATTTGGCTGTGCTCAGAGGAGGGTGAGGAACAGAAAGAAGACCAAAAAGGAAGCTTGGATAAATGATATAATTTGTGCACCAGGACATTCCTTGAAATAGTCATCAAGCCCATGACCAGTGGATTATATTGATCTTTGACAATCCTTTCTTTCATGAAAGTTTTTTGACGCATTGAAGATTCGTCGTCAGGGGTTATCGACAGTTTATCAGTGCCATACAAGCAATGCTTTTAAGTTTAAAGCTTAACTTTGTGATGTATGTGTTACTATGTGAATTAATTTCTGTTAACTGACCCTGAAGAACATAGAAAAAATTACGTGATCAATAACCTTTAGATACTTTTTCTAGCTGCCACAATCTGTGACCTATTTGAGAAGACAGTATTTTCCAAGATATTTTTTTTAACTGGCATGAAAACTGTCAAAGAAGATAAACTATCTTTAAATCAGAAAATAACTTCTCTCCTACTGTCTTATCAAACAACACCATATAGTCTAGAAATATGTGCTTGCTGAATTACTAATGGGAAGATTTTTATGTATCAGACTGGGAGTTATGACACTCGATTTGGATAAACACGTTTAAAAAATCTTTGCCTCCTAGGAATGAAGCAAAGCATGTGCCAGATTAATGGGAAATTATAGGAGAAAAATAATTACAATTCAGGTGTTACCTAAAAAATTAACTGGCGAAGCGTGAAGTATAAGCAGAAGATAGAACTTGGAAGAGGTGTCTTGGCTAGCTGAAGTATCATTAGTGTCATCAGAAGCTTAAACACAGAATTTGAAGCCCAGCTGTGAACTCCAGCGAGGTGTCTTAAAGGTTAATCAAACATTTGCAGGAATTTTATTCTATATTTCAGTAATGTGTAACTTCAGATTATATTGGTATTGGTAGCTAGCTGGGATGTTGTAACATAAAATGCATAGTTAAATGGCTTAATGTGTGACATCGGCAACTGAGCAGAGTGCTGCAGGATCCTAGTTCTGGTCGCCAGATTGTTGGAGCTTATCACTGCATGGATGCATTAGAGTCAAGAGCAGTTAGAGACCAAAGATCATTGTCTGATCAAAAAATCAGGGTGAAAACCACTGCTCACACACACACAAAAAAAAAAAAAAAAAAAAAAAAGCCCAAACCCTCCTCTTCAGAGCCTTATGTCTGTGTGTTGGAATGATCCCTGGCACATCCTAGTCCTTAACTCTGCCCAGGAACTGTCTGATCACATGATAGCTGATACACATTGAAACTCTGCTGCAGAGAGTCCTAAAAGATTAACAGCATAAATAAGCATGGCTCAGCACTTGAGCCCCTGGCCCAGCGTATGAAATCAGAATTGCTATTTTGAATCCTGCTTAGTAGAAAAGAAGTGGTTTCCCTGAGATTCTGCCTACAGTGCTGGCTAATACTGCCTCAAAATTCACCTTATAATTTTTTTGTTGTTGTTGAAATAGGTGAGGTAGCTCTTTGAAGCTGGTATGTTTACCAGTCTTGATCCCTTTGTGCAGTCCTAGGACACATCATTGCTGCTGATCAGGGCAACAGCTGGGTGAGTGCTGTTCCCCATTTCTCAGCCACGGTGTTCTACATGAGTTCGGCATGGAGCGCACTGGCTCTGCAGACTTGAGCTAGCCAGGATACACACACAGAGATGACGGTGAAGGACAACTCTCTTAAAACAGAGGCAGGGTCTCTAGTCACAGGTATAGAGAGTCTGCTTTGATGAGCTCCTAGGTGTTCAAATAAAGAATATGATTCAGCAAGCTACCACTGCTACTTATATTTCTAAAAGAAAAAAAAATGTACATTCTTTATTGACATTTTTGTTTTTTGGAAATAAAAAATATAGAAATTATTACTGGAGTTGAATGTCTAGGTGTTGTATCTTATGAGTTACAAACTAGGGCTGAGGTATGACACCAAATTCACAGGAAAGTGCAGAGAAGTGCGTCTTAAACAAGTAATGTTTAAGCAATCAGATGCCATGTTATCAAATTGTAAAGAGAGTGAATTTTCCCATAAGTGTTTTTTAACTTGACCGTAGCACAAAAGAACGTGTTTGATTTTCCTGTGTTTGTCCACATATTGATACATAGCACATACAGTTGCCTGAATTTGTGATCTAGAGTATATTTATGATAGCTAATTTGGAAACTTAATGAATTTTTTTACGGACTAAAATTAAAATGAAAAAATTCTCTAGCACAAGGACGTATTTTTCTTCCAGTTATAATTTTCTGTTCAAAGAATGTTCCTTCACTTAGCATAAGAAAACTCATACCCTGCACACCTGCATTATTTAGTACTCTCAATTTTTAAATGTATTATTTAACTTTCAACAACATACCTGAGGACATAATCCAACAGAACAGTAGCAAAGCAAACACCTCCTCTCCTGCCTAAGATTCTAAATAGAGTATACTAATTATTTGTGGAACTTATTTTGGAAGAATGAGCTGTGAAGAATAGCTTTGGGTAGTGAACTGATTTATTGCTATAAGCTTAAAACAAAGCAAAACAAAGGGTAGAAAAATAACACTTTAGCTTTCATCCAGGAATGTACTCTGAATGTACATTTCTCCTGTAGATGGCAAGTAAATTCAAACAGAAATTTAAGAATATGCCTAAGTACAAACCTGTTTCAAGGCAATGTAATTTGAAAATTCGTATCAGATCTTTACAGCCCCATCTTCTACTGAATATAATACCAAAAATTGCTACTGTTATTAACAGAAGACAACATCTGAAATAAAAAATGAGTGTGACTGTATAATGTATGTAAAACAGAAAAAACATACCTAATAAATATGCTTTAAAATGCTATATTTTGATCAATGAAAACAATGTATTTTCCACACATGTATTTTGTTTACAACATAAAATAATTCATATAGTTGTCCAAAATGTGTATACATACAAGTTTATTTTTCAAAATCGTGATCCCTTTAAGTTGCTAATAACTTGTTAACTAAGTTAAAAAGCCACAGAATTCGCTTACAAGATAATTTGAATTTAAATCAGTAAATAACTCCCACACTTGAAGTTACATCATTGATTTTCAACCATATAAAGTACATAAAGAAATAAGTATTTATTTCCCTGTAGGAAAAATAACCCAATTATCTCACAAACTACTGTTATCCGTTTACCAACTTAAAATAGCATTTGCTGAAAGTAACCTTGCTCATTGTTTTTTCAGAACATTATCTGAAAGGCATAAATAACTCAGAGACAGAGCAATACGGTTTTCACTCACATTAATATTTTCCATATTGCACTCAAATTGATATTTTTAGATAAACTGATACACCTCTCTTTTTCAAAATTTATGCTCAGAGTAGACTGAGGAGGGACTCTGGGGACTTTTGGAACTTTCCATTCTGTTCCTGTGCTTATTTGAATATTTTTCTCTCGCTTACATACCAATCACATACTTTAATTTATTCAGGGAAGAAATCCCCAAATTTTCACTCAATACAAGTTAATTGTAAGTAGTATTCCACCTGCAAATATCTCAGACATTAAAGGCAGATAATTTATTTCTGTGTTTCTGCTGAGGCTGAAACCAGTGGTGCAATGAAAAGCTGTAAAATTCCTACTGATGAATGAAAAATCAAAAGCACATCAGACTTTTTGTGCATGTGCAGAAATCATTTATGTGTAGCAAACTAAACACTATTATTACTCCTCGCTGGTACTGATACATTATTATATTTTCTAAATGTAAGTCAAGCGATTAAACAACTGAAGACAGAGGTGCTGATTTCAATGTCAGCTTTACCCTCTGCAGAATAGAAAATAAAGAGAATTCCCTCTGTATGACCAATCACTATGTTGCGCACTAAAAATTTTTCATAATTGCTGGCAGTTGATAGTAACAGTGAGCAGTGGAAAGTCTTATCTTTAAAATCTCTCATACATCATTAGATTCAATTTTATCATCCCATTAACCATTAAAAACTTTTATTTTCCCATTCATGTCCATAGGATCCATCATTTCAGGAGTTAAATCACGTATATTTTGTACACATGTACATGAATATGTACACATCTATATACGCTATCTTTAAGACTTCAATAATGTATAGATAGGGACCCATTCTTGCTACCTTTCTTTGCTTTCCTTTGTCGTAGTTACTGTGTAGTGATGGACCTGACATTTTGCACGGGAAAAGTAGATTAAAATTGACAAGAACAGTGTTATGTTGGAGAATATCACAAAGGCTTACAAGGCAGGCAAGATTTATAGGGAAAACTCTTTTATTAGAAAAAGCAATATATCCAGGAAAAAACACAGGCTTTCAGGTGCACAAGCCCTTTTCAAGCCTGAAACAGAAAAATTCAAATCATTGCTGCCACAATGGTCACTGTTACTGTTACACAAAAGATTACTACTGCTTCTTGGAAAATGGTGAACTGCACTATATCTAATGTTTTAATGTATATTTAATGGTGTTTTACAAAGCAGAGCTTGTATTTTCTTTGGATTTGTTAATAAGCAATGTCAATTTTCACTGAATAATCAGTGCTGTTTCATTCAGCAGGCCCTTAATTATTTTTATGCATTAGAAAATGTTTTACTAGCAAGGCGAAGAGAGAAAACTGGTCATTTTATGTATAGGCAGCACAGTAAACAATCTAAGTGAAAGTATTTTTTAATGATATTTTTACTGGAGATTTATATTATGATAGCAATTACTTGCTCAGGTCAGAATTGTTGTCATGCTGAGCTAGATACAAGTCAAACAGACTACTCTGCTCTGCTGAGCTTAGGAGTGTAGCAGTAACTAGATATTCTGAAATAACATTGGGTCATACTGAGTTCAGCTTTCAGTAATGATATAGGAATGGCTTCCCTCCTGTATCAACTTACTCTTTGCTTCTAGGAACGTGGGAGGAAACCCAGACCCCACTGAAGTCAAAATACTGTTTAGATGATTACTTGGTTTCATTCTCATCTATTTATTAAACTGAATAGGCTGCAGATGAATAATGCTGGGTACAGTTTTCCTGTAAGATTTGAGAATGTCACTTTGCCACATGAGCAAAACATATGTTCGTACCGGAAGAACTTATCATTACAGCAACGCTGTGTGGATTCTGTCATTGGACCTAACAGATCATTACAGGTTTCTCAAATGTCCAGGACAGCATCACTTCTCATTAGTTTTATTTATGTCATTAGTTACTCTGATAATAATTTTAGAAGCTCCATTCTATCATTTCAAAGTAGTTAATGGTAATAAACTAGTTATAATGTAAGAGATCCATGCACTGCTGTCATTTTGTTTGTCACATATTACTGCCTGGGAAAAGCTGAATGAAGTTAATAAGTGTTCCTTTTGTTTGAAATGATTATTCCCTGCAGCCATTATTACTTAATAATGTAAGTATTAAGTTAGTGGGAAATTATGACAGAATCATGGTGATCCTTTTAGCGAGAATTAGCAAATATGAAGAGGCAGGCTTTTTGCTGTTAGCACAAACATGACTGACATGGTGTTCTAGGTGTGCCGTTCTTTTCTCTACTTACTGAGAGATCCTGCTCTTGCAATACTGCAAAACATTTGCCAAGACCTCACCAATATGCTAGGTATTTACTGCAAATGAGTACCTGGGCTGAGGGAAATATCCATTCATTATGCTAGCTCCATCAAAGCCCAACGTCCCGTCCACTGTGATCTACCCTTCTGGCTGACTTGTCAGTCAATATCTTCTCTGCTATGCCTCTTCAGATCTTCAAGGCAATACGGACTGGAAAAAAAACAATTTGAAAAAAGTAATTAGGAAAAAACATATCCAATTTACTTTTGTAAAGTTCAAAATGCCAAGAAAAGTTGTATTTAAATTAAAAAAAAACAAACCAACAACCCCCCAAAAAAAACAGAAAAAGAAGCAAATTAGAGTTTTTTAAACCACAGCAGGATTTTTGACTCTAGGACACTTCATGGATTTGCAGATCTGTTCCAATCATTCACTCTGTGAAACAAACCACAAAGGTATTAAAAGTGTAGTGAGGAAGCAGAAAATCTAAAGGGAGAGAAGATTTTTCAAAGAGCCATAACAGCCTGCCCACCTGCTCAGGAGGAAAAGTGGCTGCACCTGTGTTTCTTGGAGTTTTATTTTCAATTTCAAGGAGGATTCAGAAGAGAAAAATTAGACATCCACCTATCTGAAGGCAATAAAAAAGCATTGTACGTTTGTACTTTTTGTTTGTAGTATAATATCCCCTAGATGAGGAAAATGGATTGGGATCCTTTGTAGCTGTTGGGCGTACACGTATTACTAAAGCAAACCTCGAAGTTGTGAAGGCCTTAATGTTTTAGCAAAAGTCATGACAGTATTATGAATAAATGACTAGGCAGGGAGGACAAATAGAACAGTAATTAGTTATGGGCACAGTCTGCAGCTAAAGATTTCACTTCACTTAATTCTTTCTCAGTTTCAATAAGCAACAATTTGAAAAATCATAGGTGAAGAGCAACTGGCCCCAGTCAGAGCAAGGGTCAGTATAGCACAGTTTCAGACAGCAGCCAGTTGTTTATGAGTGGGGAAGAGTATAAGGGACAGGAATGCTTTCCCAGGATACTCTCCTAGTCTTCAGCAATTCAACTCAGAGACTTCTTGAACTGATGTCATAGAGTTAATAGTCTGTGGTGGATTTTTTCTTCCGTAAAGTGGTCAAGTTGCCTTCTGGACACATATTAGCTTGTAGCATCCAAACCATTCTGAAGCAAGGAGTTCTATTCAGGCATTACCTCTCCTGCACAGTGAAAGGAACAGGTGTTACAAAGAGGCTTAAAAGAAGGTAAGATCATGTTTTGGAGAGAGGTGTGAAGCAAGCAAATGAGTCCTGAAGACTGGCCACAGTCTTTAATGGCAATAGCAGTTTCCAGGATCAGTCAGTCTGGGTGGAGGTGGCAAGAAAACAAGCACTTGCATTGACTGACTGCAAAGCTTTGTAGATTTCTGCATTCTGCCAGGTGGGTTAAACCCAAGGCTTTTGTGTTGCTTCTGTATGTATCTGGCAATGCTACAAAATGAGGAGGAGGTGTAGGAACAGTACTGTAGTTCCAGTGACTGCCCTGGGTGTTATCTTGGCTATAATGCCCCCTCTTTGGAGTCTGTAATTTCAGATTTAGTTGTGGCTGACTCAGCCACTTTGTTACCCTGCAACTCTTAGGTTGAAAGAATCTGTGAAGAAACTGTCAGAGAGAAATTTCCCTTTGGTGAATTCAACCTTCTCCTTCCTTCATCTATGTTGTTTTTGTTGTTGTTGAAGAAATTTTTCTAGGCATCAAGGGCAAGAGGACAAGTGGAACTACCCCCTAGGGTCAGTCTCCTTTCTGTTCACACTGTTCATCAAGCTGGAGTGAACTGGTGTTTGTTTTTCCACAGGTCTGTTTAAAGCATGCAGAATGTTTAAAATGGCTGCACAATGATTTAGTGCTACTGAAATTGACAGTCAGAGGAAAAAGATAGTAAAATGGGGATCTTTCCTGACAGCTGTAGAAACCACCAGCACTCTCTCCTTTTGATCAGCTTTACAGCACTATCCATTATTGTCAGCATCATTGTCATAGCTGGGATGTGACAACTTTTTTTTCCTAAAGGACTTAATTTATCATATAACACATTCCTAATAAGCTTAGTGCACATTCCATGGGAATGGGAGACAGCAGGCTTAATGCTGTAAGGTGCTTTTCACACACTGTAGGAACAGAAAGCTCCTAACACAGTTTAAGATCAAGGTCAGTGAATGCAAGCAAACTCATTAAAGCATTTATGGGGGGCCTGGATAGATTAGATGCCCTTACTGACCTCTGCACCATGTTTTCATTCTTCTACAGATAAATATATAAAAAGGCTCTATTGGAACCATATATTTTCAGTGTGAGTGTTAGTATAATTATAGCACACCTTCATATCTTTGTTCTTATATTTTGTATGCTTTGTGTCTTGTTTGGAAAACACATTTATTGCTTTCTAAAATTTGTCTGCAGATCATATGTGCAGTTTTGTACTTCCCAAATCCAATGACACCTGTGCTCTTGATATCTCACTGTTCATATTAAATATATACAGCAGACATTACTTTTATCCATTTTCTAGAATAAACCCATGTGTTGGCAGGGAGGAAGGTTTTTGGTTGAGGTTTTTTTTTTAAATTTTGTCTTCTTTCAGTTAATTTTAACTTCATTATTAAGATGAATTGTAATGATGTTTAAAACCCTAGAGGCGAACTAGTTTCATTTGATTTCTTCTGGTAGATGAGAAAAAAAATATAGCAGTTGCAATCTTGTGGAAATGTATCGCATACTCTTGAGCTTACATTTTTAATGTGCCTTCCAAAATAAAATGGATTTCTCTCTTTCTTTTAAAATAAAAAATAATGCATATTTTATAAGAAAATGAATACCTTTGATATTTTTTTCAATTGATTGATAATCATTCACAGTTAGTATGATGAGAGGAACAGTTACCTTCTTAACTATTCATAAAAATGTACATTCTTTCACACTTATTTTTATTTCTTTTAAAAAGTTCTATCAAGCTAGAATGTACAAACATTTGTGTAAAAACTTTCAGAGCTAATTATTATTTAAAGTCATGTATTTCTGAGTTGCTGTCTGCTTTATGTAATGCAAACCACCACTTCTAGGGTAATCCAGCCACAAGCATAGGTAACGTGCAATGAGGTAATTGCAAAAAGCTCATTTGCAGATGATGGGGAGAAGCAGAGTTCTTCTTGTTATATCAGTAGCATTAAAAATATTTTATGGTTATCTGACATAGTATTGCTATCTATACTCTGCTACCTGAATCTGTGCATGAATCTACAAACCCTTGGACTTGTGGCTTTGTATGGTATTTTGATACAGTGACTAGCATAATTGTATGTATTTTGATGTAAGGAAGTGTATGAGTTCCCTTTTCATTTGTATTAATCTGGGACTTGTGAAGTTTGAGCACCCACTCCTCCCACCCCACCCCCCCGGTTAAAATCCCAAATATTCCCTTGTTGGTCTAATTATTAGTAAATTACTCTTGCTAGATCAATGGGCATACTTTCAACTTTAATAAGAAGGGGAAAAAAAGTGTTCAAAGCTGAGTTATTTTTAGTTCTACAGTCCAATTCATTTTTTGTGTGTGTGGTACAAAACTGTGGTATGAAGCTTCCTTTAATTCCAATCCAAATTTCAGATTTAATCCCAGCTTTTTTAAAAACCTTTCTGTAAATCCTAAGGAACAGAATATCTCATGGGAACACCTTTTTGATTTGCTTATTCCTATTTCCTATGCCAAATATAACCATGGAAACTTTCCTCAGCTTTTTGGTGTTAGTCATAATTTCCAAAATATTTTTGCTCTGTGAAAAGTTACCCAGTCTGGTACTGAAATATAATTGCCCTACTGCAGAACATAAAGGAGCCTTCTTTCAGGGTTTCTCTGAAGTGTTTTTCCTATTAAAGTCTTATTAAGAGTAAAAAGAAAACCATTCCTACAAAGACATTTCCTGATGAGTGGTGGCCCAAGCAGTAGTAATTTTTGCAGGTAAAAATGAACATTGAACTTTTTCTGGTGTGGAGTAAGAAGAAAAAGGGTTTAAGGTATTTGCAGCCTGAAAGCTTCCTGGTCAAAACTACATTTTAATAACAGAAGAATGCTGGAGAAGCCAAACTAAAGGCTTAGTTAGTGTAATGAGTTCACTGGGGGGGGCACTGGGTCTGTCAAGAAGAGGCACTGGCACTTTTTACATACCACAACTCCTCCCTCAGCAGCAAAATTTACAAAAAATGTTGTCAAAGCTGGGAGGGGGGCAGAGAAACTGGCAGTCTTCCCCAGTAGAGGCAAAACCTTAAGATTAGTATCCCTGCTTTAAGCAGGGAAGAGATTTTCATATGCCCTGAGCCCATTCAAGGTGCTAGAACTCTGGATTATTTTTCTAGAGGTTTCAGAATACTATCTCCAGAAATGTTTTTGTCTTGGCATTTTTATATTTTTATATTTACTGTGAAAAAGATATTGCTATAACTATTCAACAATGACATTTTGAGTTTACTTCAGGTGTAATATATACTGCTAAGTGCACCCAGTTGCCTTAATTCATAGTGACCAAAAAAAGCACATACATAATAACAATGTGCAGCAAAAGTCACAGGCATCTTCATAGACATCAGATTGCATCAGGGGTCCCTAGCCTATGGAAACATAGAATTTAAACTGGAAGCTTCAGCCCATTTGAACAGCAATTTTGAGTAACTCCATGTACTTTTGCAGTAATGGGTCAATGTCTTGAACTTCAAGATATTTTTGACTGCTTTTTCTGGATCTGCTGAAAGGCTGACATTATAGCAGCTTTTCAAAAGAGTTTGCAAAGAAAACCTGAATAAATAATACTTATAAATGTGTGCCTACCTGAAAGCCTTGTTACCATCTTATTCTTACTGGTGCCATCTGTAAACCTGGCTTCATTTTTTCCTCCCCTATACACCTCGTTTATATATAAACCTTCCAAGCAGATATTCAGTGAGAATGACGTACTAGTTTTTTTGGTGTTTCCTTAAGGTTATGTATAAATGATAAAGGAAAACTCGTGACAAAGGAACTCTAGATTTGTACCTTGCCAATATGTGTTAATCTACGTCTTCTGCTGAGATATACCTTTGGCTAATGAAGGCAGGTATTTTGCACTCTAGCTGAAGAACAGGTTCTTAACCTAATTGATATGTCAAAAATTCCCATTTCTGATATGAGTTTCTGACTTGGATAAAACTGTAATCAAAATAATGCCATTACTATGGGACCATTGTCATGAACTGGTATCTTGTTGACTAAATAGGAAAAAGAAACTGGTTGAAATCTTCATTTGGAATAACACTCACTTACTTTAACCCATTCTTAGAGATAAATTTCTTCACATATTAGTCACAGCTACTGTGAATGCAACAGCTATTGGCCAATAAATACCATCAATTAATACTTTTCAGATGCAGTCTTTTAAATGGTTAGCATATACAGGAAAAAGATTTCACTGTTCACCTTGTGTTATGGGGTATCTAAGTCACACTGTTTGCTTTTCTTTAGTAGACCAAAACTTTTACAAACAAGATGACAACAGACAGATGGTTTAGGTGTTCAGAAAACTTGACAGATTTATTTTTAATCTGTGTGACTGAAGGCATAGAAACTAAGGAAGTCTCTATTAATTTGTTTGAGAATGGAGAAAAGAATGGCCACTAACACTACGTTTCAAATGGGGAGACAAGGTCACCTCAGCTCCTAAACTCATGTGTGCATTCAGGCTGTGCTTTGATCCTGTGTTATAATTCCTCTTTCCATGCCCCAATTCTGTGCAAAGGAAATTAGGATGTGGAGGCTAAAAAGGAGCCACAGTGTGGTTTGCCAAGCTCATCACCCTGGGGTGTATGCTCAAGACTGTTCAGTACCATGCCCTGCAGCTTGGACAGAGGAAAATTATCCATTTAGAGTACACACATAGGAGATCTAGTGTGAAAGGTACCTGTTCCTCTTGTATGAATTCTGTTTGGTCATCATCATGGCTAGCAAAGGGAAATTAATTTACTTTTTCCTTTCCAGCATAATTTTGGAAATTACCACAACTGAATTCAAAATCCTAGCTGCCTGTGGAAGGTAAAGAGGACCTTCAGACTTCAACCAGGAATATAGCTCTCACTGTTAGGATTCTGCTCAAGGGTCTTTCCTGTGCCTGCTTTACCTCTGTCAAACAACTTCGTGATAGAGGATTCTCCAACAGGACATGATCCATGGGACAACTTGTACTGAAGCTTTCAAGAACAATTACAAAGCTAAATAAACTTAGGTGAGGGTCACTGTGTTCAGACACCTTCTAAATAGAATTTGCTAGATTTAGACCAATTAATACAGCCCAGAAAATATTGCATAGGGTCCAGAGGAGGGCCACAAAAATGATCCGAGGGCTGGAGCACCTCTCCTACAAGGACAGGCTGGGAGAGTTGGGGTTGTTCAGCCTGGAGAAGAGAAGGCTGTAGGGAGACCTTACTGTGGCCTTTCAGTACTTAAAGGGGGACTGTAGGAAAGATGGGGGCAAACTCTTTAGCAAGGCCTGTAGTGACAGGAGAAGGGGTAATTGTTTTAAACTAAAGGAGGGTAGACCTACACTGGATATAAGGAAAAAGGTTTTTACTATGAGGGAACAGGTTGCCCAGAGAGGTGGTAGATGTCCCATCCCTGGAAACATTCAAGGTTAAACTGGACAGGGCTCTGAGCAACCTAATCTAGTTGAAGATGTCCCTGCTTACTGCAGGGGGGTTGGACTAGATGACTTCTAAAGGTCCTTCCAACCTAAACCATTCTATGATTCTACAATACTAAAAACCCATTTCTGTGCTGCTTGTTTGCACTGGCATATTGGGAACTGAGTTAATCAAGAGAGACCAAAGTTACTATGGAGATTTGTTTTCATTTATCATTTACTATTTAATTATTGCTCCATTTTCGAAGCAGGAGTTGCTTTCTCTTTTTGCCTCTGGAATTTTCTCTAGATGTCTAACTTGGTGTAGGTAACTGCAAAGATTTGGAAAAATATCTTGGTTGCTGAAACTGTGGTTGGGAACTTAAGCTGTTTGCTGGACTGTAAACATATATACATTTTGTAAACATCTGTAGCAGTTTAAGCTACTACTGCCCTCCAGCTGCTTGTTACTACCCCTTTTCTATGGGCTCTTGCTCACACATCTGTGCTAATAGACTGTTTCTTAATCTACTCTCTACCATATCAGCAGATCTAGCAGGTTTGACCTGACTTGATTGATATGACCTGAATCAGATAAAAACTTACATGAACTGCCCTGTTGACAGAGCTTTTTGGGCAGTAACCTTCAGAAGAAAGGAACTCTAAGAAGAAACAGTGTTGTAATGTCATATGTCACTACAGCTGGATCTGAATAATGGAATTTCTTTTTAAAGAAAATTGAAACTCTGAATCTAGTCTTTGTTGTGGTTGACATTGTTTGACATAAAGACCACCGAAATAAATATTATTTGACCATCCCTAGTAAGCAGACCAAGAAGTAAGCAAGCAACACCAGTACTTGTTGACCCCATACGTGGTCTTTCCCAGTACCTGCTCACGTGTTTTGCCAGGGCAGTGTTAAAAAGCTGCATGCAGCAGGCCATGGCCTGCTCTGTCACAAGTTACTGTCAGTCACCAGGGTTAAAAATCTAGCATTTTCAAAAGCAGAAATTCGATTTCCAGACAGTTCATGCCTGTGAAGTAGATACTGAAAGTCACATGGGAATCTCCTGTTGCATGGTGTATGAAAAGAAGTTTTCTTAGAAGACAGTATTCTAGCTTTATCATGCAATCTAACTGCCATAACAGATTTCTTGTTAGAAATTGCTAGGGAAGAAAAAGAAAGTTCTGTTACTTTCACACAAAATTGTCTGTATCTTTCAAACCACCATACCCTTTCCAAATGATGCTTGCAAGGGTCTCAGCCAGAATAAAGGAAATGAAGTGGAAGCTTCAGTGATTTCTTCGCTTAGGGTATTGCATCTCAGACTCAGAGAACTCCACTGAAGATAGCCTAATGAAGCCTTTAAGTCATATAGAATTACCTATTTAATATGTGCAGCAGTGTTAGGAGGTTGCCAAACTGTTGTTCCTTACTAACTTCTTCAAGGAGAGAGTATCCTAGAAACTTTTACACAGCAAGCTTCAATAAACTACCTAAAACCAGAAAGTTTCAGTAGGGGAGTGGTGTGAAAGACACTAGCCTTTATTACATTACCGCCATTGTTGCTATGTCCACATAATTTTTTATTAAAATACTTTTTTCTTTTGCTGTTCTCTGGTAGGAGCTAGGAATTTAGATTGCTGTGGTCAGCTGAGAGCAGAGGAATTAAAACAAAGAGAGAAAGGGAGAACTATCCCATATTAGCCACAGCTTTTCAGTGAACAGACTTCAACTACATGCACTCGTTCAGTGATATACTTATAGTGGACCTACCGCAAGGAAAGATTTCATTTGTGTAAGGGAATGAGAGCCAGACACTCATAAATACTAATCAAAGTGCTGGTCAGATTACCCAACTCTTCAGTTGGTGAGGTAGGAATAACACAATGTAGATATATCAGGGAGTTTTAGGAAGATTACTTACTGAAGTTCATAAAAACATTTCTGAGACAGTGTACTATACATGCTACATGCGTTTATTGTGTAGACTTTCAGTGCTCAGTAAAATATTGTATTAGATTATTGTTTTAGTGCATCTTCTTTCTACTTCACCAGAGCCCCATGGAAAAAAAGAGCTAAGTCTCAAATTTTTCAAAATAGACTACATAATGAAAATAAGGATAAGGAAGGGACTGTTAGACCCTTACAACTACTATTAAAAAGTCACACTAAAGTCCTTGTCCTACTGCTGACTGGAAGCTAGCCTATTTTATTCCAATTTACAAAAAGGGCATGAGGGAAGAGCCAGGAAACTACAGCCCTCTTAGTGTCACCACAGTTCCTGGAAAAATTGTGGAGAAGATGATGCTGGGTGCTGTTGAAAGGCATTTAAAGAAAAATCATCAGGCACAATCAACAGAGTTTCACAAAGAGAACGTCATGTTCAACTGATTCGATATCCTTCTATGATAAGGTCACCTGCCCAGTGGATCAAAGGAAGGTAGGATGTAGTTTGTCTGGATTTTAGTAAGGCTTTTGATACTCACCTTCACAGCGTCCTTCTGGACAAGTTGTCCAACTGTGAGATAAGCATGTACATGGTGCACTGGGTGAAGAACAGGCTGAAGGGCAGAGCTCAATGCGGCTACATCTGGCTGCTGGCTGGTGACTGGTCACCAGCGGTGTTCCTCAGGGCTCAATTCTAGGGCCAGTTCTGTTCAATATTTTTTTTCAATGATCTGGATGCAGAGGTTGAATGCACCATTAACAAGTTTGCCAATAATACCAAATTGGAAGGTGCTGTTGACTATCTCAAGGGACAAGAGGCCTTGCAGGGGCATCTAGATAAATTGGAGCATTGGACAATCATCAGTGGGATGAAATTCAACAAGTTTAAGTACCGGATTCTACACCTGGGATTGAGTAACTGGACACAAGTGTAAGTTGGCAGAGGAGCGGCTGGAGAGCCGCCCTGCAGAAAGGGATCTGCGGGTGCTGGTTGACAGCAGGCTCAACAGGAGTCAGCGGTGTGCCCTGGCAGCCAAGAGGGCAAACCGCATCCTGGCGAGCATCAAACACAGCCACAGCCAGCCAGCCAAAGGAGGTGATTATCCCACCGTATTCAGCGTGGGAGTGGCCGCACCTTGAGCGCTGTGTGCGGTTCTGGGCCCCGCAGTTCACGAAGGGTGCGAAGGCACCTGAGTGTGTCCAGAGGAGGGCAACAAAGCTGCTGGAAGGGCGGGAAGGCATGTCCTGTGAGGAGCGGCTGAGGACACAGGGTTTGTCTAGTTTGCAGAAAAGGAGGCTGAGGGGCAACCTCATTGCTCTCGACGGCTTCCCGAGCAGGGGAAGCGGAGAGGGAGGTGCTGATCTCTTCTCCCTGCGATCCAGCGACACGACGCCTGGGAATGCTTCAAAGCTGCGCCAGGGGAGGTTTAGATTGGACATTAGGAAGCATTTCTTCACTGAGAGGGTGGGCAAGTTCTGGAACGGGCTTCCTACAGAGGTGGTTGATGCCCCAGGCCTGTCAGTGTTGAAGAGGCATTTGGACAATATCCTTAATAGCATGCTTTAACTTTTGGTCAGCCCTGAAGTGGTCAGGCGGTTGGACTAGATGATTGTTGCAAGTCTCTTCCAGCTGAAAATATAATATTCTATTCCATTCTATTCTGTTCTATTCTATACTGTAGTCAAAAAGATGGTTTATTTCCAATGGGGATATGATTTTTTCCCAGTTAAAAAGAGCCAGTTTAAAAAAGCATTCTGGGCATTTGTTGTTTTTTTGGGGTTTTTTGTTTGTTGGTTTTTTTTTCTTTTTAATACTTCACCAACAATGTCCTTCAGCCATTCTGTGCATCTTCCCTGCATATTTATCATGTCCACACTTTGCCTATAAAGACTCAAGAGTGTGTCTGCTTTATAAGCATCTTGCTTTATTCTGTCTTTCAGCTAGGAGTCTCTGTCTGTGGATAACATTTTATGCTTTGGATGGCAATCCACTGTGACTGTGGATCATGTGTGTTGTTTTTGTCATATTCCTGTAATCAACACATTTACAAGTATTTTATTAAATCCTCCCAAGGTGGTTCTTATATTGGTAGTGTACAAATATAAATTCACCAATGAAAAGTAGTGAACATCAGATAAAATTCATTTAACACATATGTGCAAGAATGCCTTGGTTTAATTTAGACTGTACAGGTGTCTAAGTGCTCAAGAGTTACATTAAGTGAAAAATTGTCCTCCTTTATTTAATATTCTAGACAAAACATTCTTTACGTGTTCTTCGTCAGAAGCTGAATTCACAGAGGTGAAATTTATTAGAATTGAAACAGTTCAGAAGGATACATCCTGGCAGCAGCTCCTAGTTCTGCTATGAGCAGTTATGTCCCTGGCTCACTAGACAGAGAAGCAGTTGACACCAGTGAGCTGATCAGATGTCCCTTTCCAATTGTTTGTGTTCTCAGCTCCTCAGGTTGCTCTGCTGTGCCTTGGAGCATCTTGGAGGTACAAAGCCAGTGCCCCAACCTGTGCTTCTAGGTGAGCTCTGCAGAAAGAGCTATGGCAGCTACTATAGGAATCATGAGAGAAAATATGCTTAGGTAGCAAAGCTTTGATACGTAAAGGTAAATGAGTGCAAGGCATCAGGGCTTCTAAGTAAGAGCGTACAGGAGCTTGGAACATAGAATGGGGTCTTTGTGGCAGTGGGACATGCAGTAGATTAATTAAGATAGATAAAGACTTGGATTCAAAGACCTGGTTTGGGGATGTGGGGAAGGAAGCAGAAAGTAGGAGGAAGGGTAGGAGGACGGAGAAAGAGTCCATAGGCCCATCTCTTTCTCCCTGTATGTGTGAATCTCCATTAAGCAACAAGCCAATGTTCTATATCAAAGGGAATTTACTGTCCATGATTTTTCCTTGTTCTGTCTTTTCCTTTCTTTCCCCATATATTGACCTTGGAGAACGTTCACATTCCATGCTTTTACAGAATCTTTAGAATGACTTTTAATCACATTTATTTCAATGGCTTTTATGTGGGGTAAGAATTATCATAATGCAGCGTACCCTAAACCACCTTGTCTTCTGGTCTTAGTCTTCCTTCAATGTTGAGAGAATCCATTCATCATACCTAAATTAGCACCAAACTCCATTTACAATGCTTCAAGCAGAACAGTGTTCAATCTATAGCTTTTGATTGTGTTTCTCTTGTCTCTCAAGTGTGCAAAGTTTGGTACCTCTCCTAGGGACTATTATCTAAAATTATTTTGGTTAGAGTAAGGACTTCTGCTAAGTAAGGAAAAACCTTTCACCATAATTTCTGTTTTGTTTTGCTCTAATTTCTTAACTTCCAACATAAATTTTAACTGTACAGAGACAGAAGCCCAAAATATGCCAGTCTATAAACTAGTAAAACTGATGCTTATTGAGGATGTGGAACTCTGGATATTTATATAAAATTGTCTCAGAGAAATCAAAAGGTCACAAAACTAAAACCATTTAATCTTCACACCTTTCATAACAAGGCTGCAACTGGTGAATTTTTGTGGGGGAACCAAGCTGAATTCAGAATTTGCCTGGATACACTGTTTCCGTTTGATAAAGGTGTCATATTTTGTCATTTCAAGAATACATTTCTATTACAAATATTCCCCAGGAACAACTTTAAGCATCTAATAAGCATCGAAACACTTCATCACTGACTTTGTTTGTGGCTATATATTCTCTATGGCACCTTTAGGACAAATCAAAATTTGCCATCTTCTGAGAAGCAACTTGGGTGAAACATGTCATGTTCTCTTTGATATACAGTAGGGGAAATGTGCATAAAACCAGCAACCAGAGAGCTTGTTTAGACTAATACTTCTCTGAATTTTTTCTTATTCTTATTGCTGAATTTGTAGCCATAGTGGGCTCTTAAGACTTTAAGTTGCAACATACTAATGTGTCAGGTTTCCAGTAAAAATAAATGAGTTGGGTTTCTCCCAGAGACAGCAGCTTTTCAAATCTAGCTTTATCATCCATTCTGCTGGTATTTTTATCTGGCCAGGGATGACATACCTGTATAGGCTTTTCTTTTTATCCCTTCTTATATTTCAAAGCTTTTTCTGCCTCAGACCTGACACTGACAATCCTTTTGTGTTTTCCTTGGTGCCTCAGAGGCTTAATGGTCCTGCACAGTAGCTGAACCTTTAGAAATTTCTTCTGTACCTCTGCAGAGACTGCTTCAGTAAGGGCCACAGAGCTGCCACCATGAAAAGTGAGAGGCCCCTATGGTTAAACATTTCTTAGTGTTTTTGTTTCTGAAAGTGACAGGAGAATGGGTAAATGGATTTCTTTTAACCACACAGTTGCCTTACAGCTCTACACGGTCTTCTTGAGGTCGTGTAATGGGGTGAAGCTGTGCTAGGAAGCTGGCTAATTCCCCTTATTTTACTACAGGTGATTCATTTGATTAAGTGCTTGATAGTTAACAGTTTGGAAAAATAGATTCTTTTCAAGCTTATTAACATTAAATACTTAAGCATCTCATACAAACATATAATTTAAATGCAACTAAACTGTTATTTAATGTCAAATATTGATTAATAACTGACCAAGCATTCACTAATTGAGTAGAAACCTTGGGGCTACTGTGACGAGCATGGTGAACTGGAAATTCACTACAAATAAAATGTTTGGGGATTCTGAGGCATTTTAAAAACAATTTTCCATACAGCTTGCTGTGAACTAAAAAGTCTTATTTTAAAATTAATTCAGGGCCTGCTCCTCCAAATATCACCATGAACAGCCTGCTGACTGTAACAGGACTATTCAAAAAGATATGTGCTACTTACAAGAGTAAAAGCTTTGCAAGTTATGGACATTCACCTTCTTGAAAAGCAATGATGTTTCTATTTTACATGCTACTTCTTTCCTTCAGTCTGTGTCCGGTGGCCCTAGCAAATTTCTCACCTCTGAGAAAGATAATTTGAATTCTTTCTTCCTTACATGATATTAAGTTTAGATGTTTCTTTGGTTATTTTGGAGAAGCCTATTTTGTGTAAGTATAGCTGTTGATGATTTCACATTGTTGTTCATGTATAATAATTTCATAGGAGTTTTATAAGGGGGACTGTTGTATAATACTATACCTCACAATCTTGAAATGCATCCTCATTACAGGTTTGCATTGTACATGACAGATTCAAGGGGTTTTTTTGGTGTCAGTATTAAAAAAGCCTTCTCAACACTGTGTTTTTACTGTTTCTTGTCACCCTGTTGACACAGAGGAACATGTGACAGTTTCCTGAGAAACATAGTGGACACTACATGTCACAGGTTGTGTTAGAAGATGACAGTCTGTAATCTAGAAAGAAGTGGTATTTTAATGGTTGTTCAGGTGTAGATCCAATGAATCCTAAATTATCTAGGCTTATCTTTCATTTTCTCCAATTAGAAGAAATGAAGGTACTGTAAGGAGGTTGTGGGCATAAAGGCCAGAAATTATTTTTTTTGTAATTCTGAGCTGGGACATGAGAATTTTTCCACTGCAGTACTGACTGGAGATTTCTACCATGTAGCCACTACTACTAGACAATGAGATGAAGCTATATCATTGCCCTGATGCTTTTTACCTGATGAGTTCTGAAAGTTGCCCACACAAATATGCAGTATCTATGACAACATCTGTGCATGGAGGGTTTACAATATGAGGGCCTCAGTGCTAATGAGGACTGCTTTGTCATCTTTGGTTTTGGCAAACAATTTTGAATGAGAACAGCTGCTTCATTTATGTGTTATGTCTGTGCCTGGTAGTCCCTTGTGTTGCTTTAAACAGTCAGTAGAGGGTTAATGAGTGAATGGCACAGTACTGACCAATTAAAACTCTTGGAGTAAGTGTAAACAAAAGGAGAAGCTGAATGACTCTTACTTTTGCTGGTGGGCAGACCAATCGTGTGCAAAATCTGTGGTAATGGAACCCTGCTTAGAAATTTTTCGTGTCCTTTCTTTCCCTCTCTCTCAGCAAACTAAAGAACAGTTTCTAAAATCTTTAGCTCCACCTTTATTCTCTACACTGACCAAAGTAAGCTGGAAGGATTTGAAGAGTAAGGCTGTGTGTGTGGCAGGAATCTGAACATCGGAATTCTGCTCTCAGTGGCAGCATTGGGACTACAGAAGTACTGACAGAAAACAATTAGAAATTAATGATTTAAGAATTTTTTCATCACATCTGCAACTTGGGGACATAACTGATAAGAGTGAAGTGTTATTATTTTCAGCAGACTCACGGGCTATGACTGAGTCATGTAGATTAATATTGTGACTATTGAAAACATGCACAGTAACAGGCGTCAGGAGAGGCAAACCATGCTATCTGAGACTTATTTGAATACCAAGTAGTGATCGACATTCTGCATGTAAGGACTGCAAATAACTATCATCTTCATAGAAGCCAGTGAATACTGCAGGATCCAACAGACAAGTAGTGGTATGAATTCACAGGTACACGGGGCTGCCAGAAGGGGAAACACAAGATTTTGATAGATTTGGTGAGCAACCTCTACTGATTGCAGCTGATGTGTCTGGCCCCAAGAAGCCTTTCATGTTTTGTTTGAGCAGTTCGACAAACCTACAACATTGGAGAGGCTTTCTTGTTCTTTTATTGTCATTTGAAAACTGCTGTCATATCTTTGGGATTCAGCCCATGTGTTGTAAAGCAGCTGAAGTGTGAAGTTATATAAGGAAAGCTGGTGAAGCAGACCATCTCTGTGCTGCCCACTACAAAAGGCTGTTATGAGTTTTTGGAAGTGCATGCAGCTGGCAATACTAGTGAGAGAAGGCTGAATGGTTAAAGTGGCTGATGTAGTTGCTGGCTGGTTGCAGACATAGTTATAAACCACTGAATAAACAGCCATGTCCTACTGCAGTTACACATCTCTTCATGTTGCTTAACTGGCAAGTCACCATGGAGGAAGCGATATAACTAGTAAGCTGGCAAGGTTTTATCAAACCATTTCTTAGGACATTTCAGACTGGGGAAGAACAAAATACCTACCTCCTGCTTATGCCTCTTGTGCGACAAATAATAGTAAGGGACACTGTAGGCCAAAATTTTGTAAAGTAGCTCCTTGGTCTTTAGAAACCTGTTTGCATTCATATTTCTTGGGCAGTGTTACTGGCAGGGCCATGCAGTTTGACTTTGCCTGCACAAAATCTATGACATGTAAATGATACTGTCAGGAAAGTACATGTACAATCTTATGTGTTGACAAAGTGGGACTAGTTTGAAAACCTTTCAAAGTGTCATCCAGAATGACACTTTGATCAAGATAAGTTCATGTGACTTGTTTTTGTGGTTTTATGTGTTTCCGGTGGCAAAAAGCTTTTGTTAGCAGCACAGATTTGAAAACACTTGGCATCGAGGGGATTTTTTTCAGGAACCTGTACCCAGGCAGTGAAGCAGTTGCAATAATATCTGCCTCCTCCCTGAAAAAAAAGAAAAAAAGTTTTTGAGGGACAAATGGGAAGAAAAAAGGACAAAAAATAATAATAAATTCTTTTTTTAAAAGACATTGGGAACAGGAAACAAGCCAGACACTTTGTACAGCAAAGGCAGATAAAATATAAGAGGAAAAGAATAAGCTGGAGCAAAAAACATGAAATGAATATTTTACACCCCTGTTTCACCTTGAAAGAATTTGGTTCCTTAACTAGAACCCTTTTTTTGGATATGTACTAGGGGATCAAATAGTTTCAAATTGAATGGATATAAAAGACAGCATAGAATAAATCTCCAAAATAAATAGTAAAAAATCTTGAAGATTTTTTAAGAGTTTGAGGGAGCTCAAAACCAAAATAGCTGAGCTAGTAAGTTGTAACATGAGTCTCATGATTAAAGCTGCCGTAGTGTCACCAAATTTGAAGACAGTTAATGCAATGTCAGTTTTTGAGGGAGGTTCCAGGAGTCATCATGGTAATGACAGACTACTTGTACAAAAAATATTGCCTGGCACTTTTCTGAAAAAGTAACTGTTGTTCATATGAATAAATAGTAGACACAAAGGAAGAGTTAAGCAGATTTTGCCTTGAAAAACTGTTGTAGTTTTTTGAAGAAGATTGTAAGCACATACACAGGGGACATGCAGTTGATATGCTCTGCTTGGATTTCTAAAAGGTATTTGTCAAGGTCCATTCTCAAAGGGTCTTAGAGCAATTCAGCTGTAGTGCCATAAAGGGGAAGGCCACTGCATTTTTAAATAACTGACATAGAAGATGGAAAACAGAGAGTTGGAAAAAAATGGTCAGTATTCTCAAAGGGGGAAGGTTGGCAGTAGCGTCCCACAGTATGTGTGTTGGGGCTACTTTGTCCCTAAATGATCAGGGAAAAGGGATGAACAGGAAGGGGACAAAGTTTACCAATGACAGTAAATGAGTCAGTGGAATAAACACAAAGGCTGACTGTGAAGATCTGTGCAGGGAGTAGGCAATAAAATGGCAGATTATGTTTTCAAGGGATAAAAAAAAAGGGAGGGTAAACAATATGTAGGGAATTATTAGGAAAAAAATAGGCAGATCATTGTCACATCAGTTTATAAAGCCGTAGCACATCCATGCCTTGAAAACTCTCTTCAGTATTTGTTCCTCCTTCTAAGAAGTGGTAAAATAAATTAGAAGAGATACAGAGACAGGCTACAGGATACCCAAAGGTATGAAATTGCTTCTGTATGAGAAGTGATAAAAATTGCATAAGGAACTTCCTTTGCCCTATGGAAAAGGGTAACTGAGGATGTTTTAAAGAAACCCATCAAACCACAGGTGGAATGGAGCTAAACAGAGATCCATTATGATGTGAAGAGTTTCTTTTGTTCATTTTTTTCCCCTCTAGTACAAGAATATGTCAAAATCAGGCAAGTTTATCATGCACAAGATTCAAAACAGGCAGAAAGAAGTAGTTCTCCACAGAGTGTGTAGTTAATCTATGGAAAGCATGTCCACAGGATCTTTTAGGTGCTGAAAGTATATGTGGGCTCAAGGGAAAACTGAACAGATCTGTCAAAGAGAAATTAATAATTCTTTATCAATACAGGGACACAATTCTAATTCACAAAGGACCTAACTGTGATTTTATAAGGTGTTAGGAGAACTGATCAGGGATTGTTCTCTTCTCTAGAAATCTACTGGTTACTGTTAAAGACTACATTCTAAACAAGATTGATATATGTCGGTCTCGAATTTGTTAGATCCCTTGGTTCTGGAGGGTAACTGAACAATACAGTCTCAAATACAATAGGAAGGGGAATTGAATTACCCTATTTTGGAAATATTTTCTGGCAGGACATTGAACATATTCCAGAAAGTCATACTGGAGGTATTTTTTACTTTTTACTTAGAATCATAGAATGATTTGTCCTACCAATTAAAAATAGAGGAGCTAGTAGATTAAATTCTAGTGTGACAAGTTAATCAGTCTTTTTGTAAAACATTAGACCTTAAGATTAAATTCCCTTTAAATCTTGGGAAGAGAAGTAGCATAATACCTAGGTGAAGCTTTTAAAGGGCCCTAATAGACCATGTCATGTCAAGACAAAAAAGGGAACATTCATGGGAGCTTCTACCAGAGGACAAGAAGCTTCCCAGCTGCGAGAAAGCAAGGAAAGGGCAGCAGTACCAGTGCAGCTTACTTCCATGCTGTCCCTTCAATTTTCTAAAGGCTTGGTAGTATGTCCTCTGCAGTTTATCTACCTAAAAAAAATAAAAGTAAATGGAGATCATTAGACATCCACTAAGGCTGCTGAGAAAGGAGTCTGGCCCAGTCATTTTAGTTACCCGTGCAAACAATAGCTGTCATACATGATCAGATTACCTGCCAGAAGGATCTGATGAATTACCATCTGACTATGCCTCCATTATTCATATCTTACCCAGAGCACTGCTTACCTATGCATAAATACTGCAAGCATTCTATGCCTTGTATACGAAAGAGGTATGAATAGAATCATTATAATATCATTACATGTTAAATATATTTTAAATATAGTTTTACATTCAAAATCACTGCCTTTTTGTCACATGCAAAAATAACTTTTTAATGGGCATTGATATTTAGATCACTCAGCTACCACATGTGAGTTTGTAGTTAGACCTGACTGGAAAATAGTGTATAATTCCTATTCACTTTTTTGAAAGAAAAATTCTCTGATATTTACTATCTATTGGCACAAGTGTTTTGAAGATTTTCCTCAAAACATGAGAAAAGACTTTTGGGTATTATTTTAATTGAAATGCTAGAAATTTTAAAATTGAACTGGTCTGAGTGATATTTTTTAGCTCTGAAATATTTCAGTACTGTGCTTTTGAACATCACCGCTTACTGCTTAACTCATTTGAACAAGCGCTGATTCAGTCAGTGCCAACTCTTCTGTAACAACAAAATAAGAATTCACAGCGCAGAAAAATGTGAACCAGATGGGAAAGGCATGTCCCAGTTTTTCTAAAATTAACATACCTATCAAATATATGTATTTATGTGTGTGTATGCATGTGATGTCAAGAAAATTAAAAGGAAACTTATGCTTCCCAAATTCTGAACAACACTAAAAGCAAGACTTATAGCTAATGGGTATTACAGGGCCATTTTACTGGGATATAGTGGGTCCTTCAATGTGATTATGCTCCCCATATTTATTTTATGGAAATGGCATTTGTACGAACAAATTGAAGAGTTATGTGTTATCTGATCTCTTTGTACATCCAGGTTCCTAATCTGAATGCACAGACATTTGGCCACAGACACAAATATCTCCTCTGCCAGATTCGTGGATTTAATGCATTTGCATGCAGCTTTGCTGTACAGGAGAAAGACATTTGCCTTATGGTTACATCTACTCTGATCTGCCTGTTGAATGATTAAGGCGGTCACACAACTGACACTGTGGTGTGTCTGCCTAGGGACAGTACTAGTAGAGAAAGACTGTCTGGAAAGATATGCTCATCCTTTTTAAAGGTATTGGTCGGAACTGTTGTGACTTAGAACACTTCTGCTTCAACTCAGGTGAGGAGGTCTGCCTATGCCTGTCATGGTGTAACAACTTATTCCCTGAATGCCAGATTTCTGGAAGAGCTTTTCCCAATATCTCTGGAGAATGGCATTTCAAAGCTTGGGATTTCCTTCTCCAGGGAAGTTCTAATGCCATAAGAAAGCTTTAATATCGACTCAGAAAAAATAGACAGTTTGAACTTTTCCACAGAAAGGAATTATTCTGGCTTGATTTTTCAGAAAACAAGACTAAGCAACACATAAAAAATGCCCAGAGGAACCCCTGCACTAAAAAGCAGTCTCAGGAGCTGGCAGACCCTTGATGAATCTGGCTACTAGGAACTATAAAATTACCATCAGTGTGTGGTGGGGTGGTGGGAAGCCTTGAGAGGACATCTCAAACAGGAGCTCTCAGGACTGTAGATTCCTTTATCCCTTCTGCAAAACCAGTTGTCTGAACTAAACACTTCAGATAGAGATGGAGGCTTCTGGGGCTCTTGACTGTAGGAGCCTGGATTCCCTGGAGAGCCCAGCTGGGAGCTCATGTGCATGGTTGGGCTTCTTTGCAACCCTAAGGATCCAGACATCCTGCAGCCAAGCAGCCGAGCTGGCAGAAAGCAGGCAGGAGTCTTGTGGAAGTTTACTGAAAATGAAATGCCTCTATGAAATCTTCTGGGTTCAGTGTTTCTACATTCTTCAGTGAAAACCTGTTCATTTGGAAAATTCTTGACCAGCTTTTTCTGGAGGCTGTAATTTAAGTGAATTAGACGTATACCATGAGAAATGACAACAGATCATAAGGGTGAAAGGAGGAAAGGAAAACTGCTGTTGGGAGAACAGCTGTAAGAAGGAATTCAGATAATGTTTTCTGTGTTTTGTTATATTTTTTTATAATGTCAGAGTTTATGTTCTCTTCTGTATTTTCAGGCATGCAGCTCTAAATCAAAGATCAGTGCTGCAAAGCAGACAAGCAACATGGGTTATAGATCACAGCTCACTTTGTTTCTGGTTTTTTTTTTTATAGTCAGGCAAGAGTTTGGGTTGGATAGTATGTATTTACAGAATACTATTGGCAGTTTATATTTTTAAAAAATGCATTAAAGAAAATCTTATTTCCAAAATAATACTAAATTGCAATCAGGTGTTTATACATAAAGGTAGAAGCAGGGGTATGAAAAACATAATGGAAAACATTTTTAGGAGGCTATTTAGAGGATTGGCCACATAACTCCTGTGGGGGCCTGTGGCAGAATTGCCTTTGAAAACATGGGCCTACGTGTTTTGGTACCGGCTGGCCTGAATGCTTTCTGTAATGCTGTGGTAGGAGTCACAGATACTCAGAAAAAAAGAGGAATCTGGGTGCCTAGATAGACATGTCTGTTTAGAAATTAGCAATGTTAGGAAAGCTGCCTTAAAAGCTCAAACTTTCAGTGCATATTTCACTAATTACAATGATTTTGAGGGGAAAATAACTTTAAGCTCTCTTGCTTGGAAAAGATTTCGCATAGTTGATAGAGTAATTACCTTTAAATGGTTAATCTATTGCAGGTGTGCATATACTTGAGCATATTTAGTTTACTCAGCGGATTTAATCCAGCTTTTAAGCACTGTTGGCTCATAGCTTGCAGGCTCCAGCTGCAACACGGGTTAACAGCATGGGTTTTATTATGAGCTTCCTTGGCAGCAAGCAGGTAAAAGCAAAACTTCAAAACCATTTTCCTTTGTTGGGAGAACCCCCTAAAGGAATTCAGAGGAAATGGTGCTGTCTGTCTGACACAGTTACAGTCAGCAAGCAGTCTAGTGTCTCAGCAAGTAGCACTGCAGTCACTTGGTAATTTGTGTGCTTCATGCCTCAAAGGCTATAAAATAATCTGTATGATATACAGCAATAGCTGAGTTGTTAAACAAAAGGATTGAATGGATGTTAACACATGCAGGGATTCATCTGGATCATGTCACCTATGCTGTTTATATATGTCACCTATGCAGCAGGAAATATAGATCAGCTGCTTCTGTAAGGAGAGGTTTGGATTTTTTTTTCTGAAATCTTCCATATTAGCTGTGTTTATAAAACATACTGCAATACAGAGTTTGATTGTTTTAAAACAAGATAAAGTTTAATACATACATACAGTACTATTTGAGTTTAAAAAAACCCCAAACTATAAGACTACATCTCTGGATGTCATTTGACCTACATATTTTAACAGATTTCAGGGCTGAAAGAAATAAGGTGACTGTTAAAGGCATTACAGCTGGCACTGTGACCAGCCCCAGTTCTACCTCTAGCCTATGAAATAGCGGCATGGCCACCATGACACAAGCTTCTAGCACTGCTGAATCTGCTGTGGGGCTGGGGTCACTAGGATATCAGCAGAGCAGCCTGGGGAGGAGAGGTGAGGGAGGAGTTTGACTTTTTTTCTCAGCAATATACAGCTCTAAGCACTTTCACAACCTTTGTATGCAGGCAAAAGCAAGCTTACCCTAGCCTCCAGAGCACTCTGCAGAAGCTGAACTGCAGCAGGTACTGAGCTGTTGTGCAGACTCAGTCTCCGGTTCTCATGTTATACATAGCTCTAATGTAGGTGAGACTGGGAAGGCAAAAGCCCAGTTGGCCAGTATGCACCCTGAGCTCAGCTTTTATGCAGAACTTAATTCATATGCAAAATATGCATTGAATTCAAGCTGCAGCCAGAAAAATGAATGAAAATATGCTGGTTGCAAAGTCCATTGTGTTCAAACTGGTGTTTTTCTGGGTAGTGAAATATAGCCACGGCTGACCAGTGCTGCCTTCAGCAACCTCTGGTGGCAGGGCTCCTGCAAGAGCTCAATTTACTTTGTAGCTGTTCTTTTCCCCAGCAGAACCTTCAAAAAAGAAGACAACATCAGGGCTATTTCTTCAGTAGAAAATTCTTTAGGGGGATGACCTTAAACAACAAGAAAAACAACAAAAAAACCCACACTGTTTTTTATGTATCAGGATTTTCCCCTGATAATGGAAGTGTTTACTGTGCTGCATTTTACTGCATTCTGCACCAGTATAAAGGGCTTATTTGTAGTTGGCAGTGTCTTTTGTGTAGTGATGGGTTTCTCTGAAAATTCATAACTATGTAACTGTATCTCTAGACTGATTTTTACAAAATATACTTTTAAAAAAAAAGTAGGCTCAAATGTATACCAAAGAAAAAAATATAAAGTATTACTAATTGCCTAATAATGCTACAAAAATATTACATACAGGATAGAGTCATCCTCATTGTCACTATATTTAACAAAGGTAACAGCAATGAACAATGAAAATAATGAAAGCTGTGCTTCTCTTTCCATACAGAGTAATGTGCTTTCTGTATGTGTATAAGAGTTAATGTATGGTACAATTGTAATAATTTTGTCAGCAGCTAATGTGTGTTAGACATCTTGTCTGTAAAAGCATTCTATCTGGATCTAAATATTTAAATACAAGGAATTGATTTGTCCTAGAGGAAAATGACACTTTTTTAAAACTAAGACTTATTTCAAACATATTTGTCTGATCTTAACTTGAAGCCACTATCTTTTGCTATACCTTTGATAATGATGCTGCCTGCTTCTACAGATGTGGTCCTGATGTTTGAGTCACATCGAGGAGAGGCAGTGTGGTGTAACTGGCACTACCAGTGCCAGTGTGTGCAATCCAAGTATAACTCAGGCACTCCCTTCTGCTGAGCTACCAGTCTGGTGCCTTTCACAGGAATTGATATTTGCTTTAAATTTTTGTTCAGAAATAAATCATGGTGCTGGAGCTGCACAAGTGAAAGTGTATTGGAAGCATCATCTGTCCTTTGCAGTAGTGACTGGGGAAATTGTGCTGCCTCCTACCAAGTGAACTGTTTAAAAGTTTTTGAGACTATCAACATCAAAAGGAAAACTACAACACAAGCCCACTGTTAAAGAGAAACAGAGCTTTTTAACGTAAGTGCTTCACAGAGCATGTAGTTGTACGTGTTTCCTATTTCTCCTTGATTTTTTCCCTTGATATAATGATTGCTTTTCTCTCTTAGTTTCTACTGAATTTCTGAAAAGACATTGTAGTTACACAACATTTTCTCTTGTTCATGCAAGAGTAGCCCAGAGACACAAGAATTCATATCTAATTGACATTTCATTTTCGCTTGCTTCACCCCGTGCCTTAAGTTCTCTGTAGAGGCCAGAAACTGGAGATCTTTGCTTGTTGTAGCAGTGAACACAGAAGGATGCCCATACAGCTATATTTGGTTCCTTGTAGAGACACCCAGCTTTGCTTCAAACGAAGTGATATCAGGAGGTGAATAGTCCCATTAGTGGAATGTTCTCCTGCATCTAATTAACTTTTCTGAGGCCACAGTGAAGTGCTGAACTAATGTGACCTTAACACCTCTGGTACACAGAGCAGCTTATTCTGAGCTAACTTTGTTATCTCTACACTGTGCCGTGTACTCAGCCAGTCTAACTATAATCTAGCATCGATTGATGGTACAGCTCAGCTACAGATTCCCAGCATTTTTAAGCTGATGACCTGCTTGTAAAATGAGAAGCATCTTCTAATTCTCTTTACCTTAGATCTCTCTTCCTTCACTGACTTTAACTGAACAGCTTGCTTACTCTTATCTGGGTCATACTTAACTATGAAATATTTAGAAGTTAGCTTTGCAATTTTAAAAATCAAAATTACAAAAGTTTTAGAATAGGGATATAAAATACCCTGTTTCTTACTGTCTCCTTCCCTGTGAAGGTAGGATACTTAGGAATTTTGAAAATCTAGCCACTTAGTTAGCTACATATAAATGGGCAAAGTTTCTTGCTCGTTAAAAAGGGACTTATCCACCTATATGCACTAGCTGATATGACAGATATACCTGTCTTGAAAGGTCTCTCATATTTATTTGAACAGGGAAGGTTTGCATTTTAACTGAGAAGTTGCATTGATCAGTTAACTTGCTGTCAATAAGATCACAGAAAAGTAGTATGCATTTTAGAGTCACCAGGACAAAATATGGTAGAAACCTTCTAAGATTTCTGCCAGTAAACCAGAAAGAACCAATCTGTTCTTTCAAAAATTATCGACACCTGCTGAGATGAAAATTCAGGACAAAAAAAAGCCAGCTGTACTCGTGGCAGATTAATAACATCTGTGTCTGTTTCAGCAATGACAGAAGAAATGGATAATTCTGTGTCAAACTTTTTAGATGTTTCCAAAAGGAAAGTATTTTTTAATCCCTTTTTCCACAGAACTTTTCTTTTCTTCAAATATAGCAAATGTTCACTTTTTGGATAATTTCCTATGACAACCTGACCTGCCCTCCATGAAATGTCAGCTATAGAACAGTTTCATAAGTGTTATCTATTCAATACATTTCTGGGCTCAGAAACCCCCAGATTTTAAAACAAAGTATATGAAAGTGTCACTGGAGATCATGTTTTTACAGAGGAAGTAAATTTGGGGTAAGCATGTGATGAAATGAATGATAACAAAGAGAAGCAATAAAAAGAAAGTATTTTTGGATGGAGTGGTGGTGGATTAGAAGACAGGAAGCAGAAAGAAAGTCAGATGCAGGAGCTGAGAGTTGCTTTGGAACAGGGAAAGCAAGAAAAAGGTGAATTCTGGAAGAGCTTGTTTGTATGAATGAACCTGCCTAACCTAGCAGGCAGGTTAAAGCAGTTTTGCAGAGCTCAGACAAAGATTTGCATTGACCACTTGAGCTCTCTTTTAACTGCTACATCTGAAGAACCATAATCTCTAGGAAAAATCTGCACATAAAGTTAATAATATAAACCCCTTCATGTTACTGGGCTGGATTTTTTTCTGTTTTGATTTGAAACTGATCTCATGTTTGATCCCTCCAATAGGAAGCCTGGGAAGTTGAAATATAGTGACTGTATCACAAAAAATAACAACCAACATATAAGTAGCCCTCATTTTTATGTGGGCTAGTCATGAAAACATTCCCTTTTACATCCTAGAAACTTTGAAAACCATACGCTTGTTTCCAGCTTGTTGACTTCAGGGACTTTAAACGAATTTGGGAATGTTTTCTTCAGCAACTCTGAGATTGCTTCTCCCAGTTTACTGCTGGAACCTGTTAGAACAGTTAGAAAAAGGTCCACTTGGGAACTATGAGAAATTTGGAACCCGTCAGCCCCAGATGAATCTGTGGAGTTTTAGCAAAGTGGGACAGAAAATCTGGAAAGGGTCACTCACTTTTGCCTGTTAGGGCCAGTATTATGTTTTCTTTGTAATGTGTATCAGGAAAACAGGCAGCTTGGGAGAAAACAAAAGAGAGGAAGCATTTTCTCTTGCTTAAATAAGTCATTGAAAATGTGATAATTCTCTACATTTTGTCTTTTTGGCCAAGTAAGTAGAAATAAGTACGTTTTGAATTGCTTGACCTAACAAGAAATCCAGATTTGTCTGGGCTCCTTAACATGCAGAATCCCACTTCTGATACTGTCATGGTCTTAGCTGGGAGAGAGTTAGTTTTCTTCACTGCAGCTGGCACAGTGCTGTGCTCTGGACTTAGTATGAAAACAGTGTTGATAACACACTGATGTTTTAGTTGTTGCTGCTTGTATTAGTCAAGGACTTTTCCAGCCTCCCATGCTCTGCCAGGTGCACAAGAAGCCAGGAGGGGAGGGGACACAGCCAAGAGAGCGGATTCAAACTGGCCAAAGGGATATTCCATATCATGTGACGTCATGCCCAGTATGTTAACTGGGGGAAGCTGGCCGGGGGAGGCAGGCAGCAATTGCAGCTCGGGGACCAGCAGCATCAGTCGGCAGGTGGTGAGCGGTTGTATCATTTGTGTTTCTTGTTTTTTCACTTTTTCCCTTTTCCTTTATATTATATTATCATTATTGTTATTATTATCTTAATAGTTATTATTATAATTATTCTTTTATTGCAATTATTAAACTGGTCTTATCTCAACCCACAAGTTTTGGTTTTTTTTCTTTTGTGCTTTTGCTCTTCTGATTCTCTCCCCCATCCCACACGGGTGGGGAGATTGAGTGAGTGGCTGCGTGGTGTTTAGTTGCCGACTGAGGCTGAACCATGACAGATACTTAAGTTCTTAGATAATCCACAGCTATATGTATTCACACCCCTCATTTTAGTTATTCTAGAGGAAAACAAAGCATCATACTTCTTACTGAATTAAATTGCTGCTATTGGTATTAATCTGTGGGTTCAAAAAATAAAAGGAGGAGGAGAGGGATGCAATAACAAAAAGCATAATTGCCTACTTTCAGGGAGAGCAAAATTCCTTAAATCTCTCTTGAGACGGTTTCTTTCCTAAGAGCTTACTAAGCTTTATGTCCAATTCTCCTTTCAAAGTGAGATTACGTATTGGGCAGGATTTTCAACAGGTATAATTCTGTTAGTCCGCTGGTCTCCAGTGCACTTATGATAGTTTAAAGCACCAAAGAAGTTTGGGCTCTCAATCTTCCATGAAGCTGTGTGTAGGTAGTGAAATTCAGGGGACATTTGTCTTATCATTAGAGTATTGTTTATGATGATACAATTTAAAATGCTTACACATGTTCTAGGGTTTGATAGGGGCAATGATAATGCTTAGCATCTTGATGTGCTGAGGTTTATTTTCTCTACTACAAAACAGTTCCACATATTTTATGGCTTTGTGATAGTGTCATTTTTAGGAGGCTCAAAAATCACCACCAGTCTTATGCCATCTCTATTACAAGGGTCAAGTATAGTAACAGGGAATCTAGTATATAACTCTGAAGGACTTCTTACTAGCTTGTGTTTTGGGTTTTTTATGTCTTCAAGGCCAACAGTTTGCAAGAAACTGCCTGAAGAAGTCAGGGTATACTTGTTTCATAGAGTCTTGTGTGACTTTGAAATTATTCTGATTTAAAAAATTGTGCCTTCCTTCCTAAGCAAGGAAGATCTTGTCCATATGGATGATATAAGAGTATGCGATGAGTACACCTACTCACACTATGAATCCAGAGAAAATTATTTTGGGTTTGGAGGAAAAAGGGGGGAGAGAAAATAATGAATAGCGGTCAGTTCTGTCATTGGCTATTCCCCTTACACAAGACAGAATCAGCTGCAATGAAGGTAACTTTTAAAAACTGAAAGTGCCAATACTGGCCACTGGCAGTTTCATCAGTGTTACCTGACCTGCTGAAGAGCATTTCCTTTTTCCAGGGCAGGAAGAAAGATATCAGCTCTGTGAGAGCTGAACCTATTGCAGTGATTTTTGACTGTGAGCACTTTATTTTTAAATCCACAGGGGCAGACATCTAGTCTGAATGAATACTGCATTTTGGGGACTCATGGTGAAATTCATCCTCAGATCAGAGCTAGGGCATAATGCCACAGAACAACCTCACTGCTATCTCCTTCTAAACATCTTGGGTAGGATCCTGAGGCATGAGATCGGTGGAATGAGGAGCCATGTCCCTGTCAGCTGAGGACTATGGAAGTAGTTGGACCGTCTTTCTGCACTGAGACCACATATAAACAGATGGATTAGAAAAATTGCTAAAACTGTGTGATAATTTTCTGCCTGCAGTCAGCAAACCCAGAAGTACAGATAGGGCAAGTAAAACAGTACTGAGCAGGAGGTGCAGGACTTCTGGCTGACCAAGACTCTGGAGGAACCCACAATTAACATTAAATTCTGAAAATGTAAACCAAGATTTGCCTGCACATTGTTTCTTCTTCCAGGTATAAAGCAAGAGTAATGGATATTGCCTCCTTTGAAAAGTACTTCGACAATTGTAGTACACAGTATTATCAACGGTACAAATAATGTTTTTTCATGAATAACCCTTTATATAAGAGCAAGCACTCCTTACTTTAATTTATAATTAAATATATTCTTCTACAATGAAACAGTGCTAGTTTAGAACTAATGTCAAAGTTTATCAGCTTTGTCTTCAAACATTCCCAGGTACATTGCTATTGTTGAGGAAAAACAAACGCTTAAGTACTTTCTAATTTCTGTCTTTTTGTCTGTATTTGACATTGTGTCATCCCCTCTTCTGCACACCCTCCAACATTCTTTACTTCAGGCTACCTGAAGTGTTCAAGCATAAGAAGTCCCTTTTCAACCTTGGAGATATTCTTGTTTTATGCTGAATGCAAATTGCTGCATTCAGTCTCAGAGGGAAATATGCTTTTATGAGAACCTTTTGTAGGCCTTGATTCTCTGTTTGGCATATCATCTCGAAAATGCCATACAAAATATTTTGAGCTAATTGAGGAGTATCTGTAGCTCTGAAACAAGGGATGGGTGTGTGGGTTATAAAATAAAAACTAGTTAACAATGATAAGCAAATTGCAAATGGTTCATAGCTTGCTGAGATTTTGGTGAAACACTTAAACACTTGTTTGAAGCCTCTTCAAACACATTCAGATACTTTCAGCCTATAAGGGCAAGATCTTGATGTTTTCATATGGAGTATGGGCAGTGTCCTACTCCACTGGTAATCTAATTGACATAATAAATCAAGGTAATCACAATCTGATTCACAAGTTCACCAGACTCCTTAGGAGATTTCCAGAGTAATGTTTGAGAGCATACTGCATTTTTCTACGTATATTGGGGTCAGTATCCCATAGAAAAGATGTGGGAACCTGTGAAAAATACGTCTCCACTCTGTGCTCAACCATCTAAATATTAGCACGATGTGTGGTAAGAATATTAATACAGCATCATATTGAAGGTGATTATCCTTGCTTGTACAGCCTCTTAAAATGGACCTGAGCTGATGATGACACTTAGGAGCCAACTGCCTTACCATTATTACACCCCTTACCACATCATCCTAGAAGAGTCTAGTATTACTACTGAAAGTCAAGACTTAACTCTCCTACCCTGTATCTCATCTGCTTTCTGTTTTAACTCACAGATATTTTCCTTTTTTCTTGCTAGTAAGACATTATGATCATAAATTGTTTTGAGAAAGCTATGTCCCTCTGCTAATTGCTGTGCTTTGAAATGTTTCAATAGCTATTCAACCACACAGCAATGCACAGCCCTTCAAATTCTTATTACTTAAATAACAGGTAGAAAGATTAAAATGGAAAGATGAAGAGCAGAAATAGAATGAACTTGAAGCAGAGAGCCAGGTATAAAAGGAAGCAAATTTAGAGGAGCCTTCCTTGTAGACAGAATGTATGGATGTCTTTACAAATATGTGTGTAGTGCTATCTCTGTCTTTTTCCCCTTTTAAGCAGCTTGTTATTGCGGCAACTTACCCTTTCATTCAGTTTCCCTTGTTACACTGAAGGCAGGGGAAGATGTTCTTAGAATATTCAACAAAATGCACGAACCACTTGAGCTGCATTGCCCAGTGCATGCTTGTTTCAAGTTCATCATTATTGAAGGGGAAAACATTTTCTTTTCCTATTGTAATTTTAGATTAAAGAAAATTGGGTTGGCCCTATAAGGAAAAGAAGGTTTCAGATTATTTCTTTCCCTGTGGAAAAAAATAGAGTTAATTGTAAATCTGATATCGTCACTCAGCAGAAGATAAAAACTAAATCTGTCACCTTGTATGACTGACTTCCTATCACCACATGAAAGTGTGAGAGAGAAAGCTGTCTGTTTGCTCAGCAGTACTCCATTTGAGAAGGGAAAAAGAGAACTCGGCTTCGGTAAAGGTATGTCAAACAGCAGTGCCAGGAGGCATTTTCAAGGATCCCAAATGAAAGAAAAGGGAGACCCCAGACTGATGTAGGCAACATTGCCATAGCACAATTAGTACAGTCAAATCAATACTAGAGAAATGTACCTTAAGGCCTCAGTTGCTCAAAAGGTCTGAACTGTGAGAAACGCTGTCTACTGGGAACAAAAGCACGTCTTATCAAAGCTGCAATGTAACAATATAAGTGGTACAGTCAGGGCTTTCCATTCACTGCATTTTCAGTTATGCTTCTTTCACCTGAAGATATGTTTTAGTGAGCAATCCAGCTGCAGATCTCCACCTCCCATGGTCCATTATTTTTTTTGGCTCACATCTATCAATGAATAAGAACGACTTTATTTTGTAGTTGACGCATGGTCTACTCACCAAGAAAATGCTTGCAGTAAAAATTACTGCTGCTTTATACCAGGGTTTTAGTAGACAACTCCTCTGGGGTTTAAACAGATAAAGGCACAAAATTTTGTCACTGCTTCCATAAAAAGGTAAAGATTTGAAGGATTAATGTATTTTATTTAAACAAAAACTTATTTTGTTTTTAAAAGCATAAACAAAATAGGTAATACCATGCAAAAGACAAATCTGTGCTCTTCCAGGATATGTTAGCGAGTTCCTTTTTTTGCTCTATGTTGCTTGAAGAGATAGTATAGAGTAATATTTGTTGCTTAGAGCTTGAAAACCTCATGATGGGATCTAGTGGAAAATTCCCTTGTGGAAAAATTTTGAAAACCTGACTCAGCCTGAGAAATTCTGAAGGCAAAGGGAAAAAATCACCCCTCAAAATATTTTTGAATCTGGGAATAAAGTTGCCTTTTATGAGGTTATTTAGAACTGTGGGAGAGGTAGAAGAATCAGGGAAATTCTGATGGTTTCCAGTTGAAAATAACTTGTGGGAAGTGTGGACTGTATTCAGGGAAGCATTTAATATATGTTTATGCTGTAAAATAACTTCTATTTGTGGAAAAAAATTGCTTTCCTTAGATAGGCAAATATATTTTTATACGAGATAATAGAAGTTAGATGTGAAAAAGACTTCATTATGTTATTTTTTCTGTCCTCTTCCAATGGAATAATTTTTAAAAGCCGTATACACTTTGAGAATGTCTGTCAGCAATTTCATACCCATGTCAATAGGGCTCTTCCTTAAAAATCCAATTTTGTATTAGCAATACCACCCTAAGTGGTAGTGTCTTGCCGTGAAATAGTAAGTTTTTTTAATCTTCTTCAGTGATTACAATCACTAGCCTTTCAACTTTGTGCCTTATATCATCACACAAGCTTTGATATTACATTTCCCCCCCAAAAAAGCACTGCCAGAATTGTTTTGTTTTATTATTTTATTAATACACATTTCTAAAGGAGCCATCACTAATGTCTTCATACACAAACGTACCCAATACAGGATTTCACTCAAAATGGTAGTAGAGCTCTATAACCTCTCTGTACATTAGAGGTTTTTAATAAAAATGTTAGATATTAAGTGGAGTCCAGAGACCTCATCCCTTGCTAAGAAAATGTTTTACTGGGAGATATATATGAAATATATATATGCTTGCTCCTTATGTCCTTACAGAGTGAGCCATCTGAGCACACTTGCCTGTCTGGCCTCAGCTGGGAAATTGCAAGTTATCAGTAAAGTGTCTAGTCCTTCAGCTGTTCACGATTTGATAAACATAAATTTTAGAAATTCATATAACTATGTAGGCATATAAATGAAGTTTGGGCCTAGGGTTGAGTGCAGAACTGAGCAGGAAAACCTCTGCTGCTAGCACTGACCAGGTATACCTTCTGCTGCAGGGAGTAGCGTGATCCATTGGAATCTGGTAGGCAGTTACTGAATTGATTTTTCAGACAATTTCAATCACAATTCAGTACAGAAATCTACCCTGGCTATGGCACCGGTTATGTTTGTACTCTGGGATGACTCTAAGGTAGACTTCTATTTAGCAGAAAATGGCATGACTACCGTTGGTCTTTTCAGCCTCTGTGACTGTCTGAGAGCCAAATGGACTTTACAGCTAGTACCTAACTGAAAGTAAGCAGATGAAAAGTCTCATTTCAGCCAGGCAGCCAGTCTGGAACAATGCAAATAGTTTGAAAATACTTCTGTTCGTTGCCTCTTTGGTACTGCAGCTCCTTGATGTACTTTTCAAGTGGCAAGAATCTGTCTGGTCTAGTGCTACATCATTCAGAACTATTCCATGTGGAATTAGGATACAGAAATGGGGAGGCTGCCAACACAATGTAGAAAATAGTCTGAAGTTTGCTGCTTGATGAATTGTAGGGACTTGAAGGTTTCCTATTGCCTCCACAATAAAAAAATCTGGTTTTCCTCCTGAGGTCCTCTCAGCCTGTGCCACCTAATCACATCCCCACCTTTGCAGAGGCCTGTAGGATAAACAGCATCTTGGTTTCTCCTGTTCTTTTCTTGGAATACATTCTGGATTTATTTTTATTAAACATTTTATTTTTATAAAACATAGATAAGGTTTTGGGGCATGCTGCAGATACATGTGTAACCTTGCCAGGAAAGATGAGGAGAAGGCTGAGGTACTTAATGCTTTCTTTGCCTCAATCTTTAATAGTCAGACTGGTCATCCTTGGGGTTGTCAGGCCTCTGTGCTGGGAGATGGAGATAGTATGCAGAGTGAAGTCCCAGTTGTTGAAGAGGTGGCAGTCACTGACCTGCTCCTTCACCTGGATGTTCACAAGTCCATGAGGCTGGATGGGATCCACCCGAGGATACTGAGGGAGCTGGCAGAGGAGCTCGCCAAGCCACTCTCCATCATTTATCAGCAGTCCTGGTCAACCGGGGAGGTCCCAGACAACTGGAAACTAGTGAATGTGACACCCCTCTACAAGAAGAGTTGGAAGGAGGATCCAGGGAACTACAGGCCTGTCAGCCTGACCTTGGTGCTGTGAAAGGTCATGGAGCAGATCATCTTGAATGCCATTATGCAGCACATGCAGGACACCCAGGGGATTGGGCTCAGCCAGCACGGGTTTATGAAAGGGAGGTCTCACTAACTGATCTCCTTCTATGATAAGGTGACTTGCTTGGTAGATGAGGGGAAGGCTGTGGACATTGTCTACTTGGACTTTAGTAAGGCCTTTGACACTGTCTCCCACAGCATTCTCCTGGAGAAGCTGGCTGCTCATGGCTTGGACAAGTGCACTCTGCTCTGGGTTAAAACCTGGCTGGATGGCTGAGCCCAGAGAGTGGTGGTGAACGCAGTCAAATCCAGTTGGTGGCCGGTCATGAGTGGTGTTCCCCAGGGCTCAGTGTTGGGGCCGGTCCTGTTCAATGTCTTCACTGATGATCTGGATGAGGGGATTGAGTCCACCCTCAGTAAGTTTGCAGGTGACACCAAGCTGGGTGGAATTGTTGATCTGCTGGAGGGTAGGAAGGCCCTACAGAGGGACCTGGAATGGCTGGATTGATGGGCCAGAGACAACGATATGAGATTCAACAAGGCCAAGTGCCGGGTCCTGCACTTGGGTCACAACAACCCATGCAATGCCACAGGCTTAGGGAAGAGTGGCTGGAGAGCTGTCCGGCAGAGAAAGACCTAGGGGTACTGGTTGACAGCAGGCTGAACATGAGCCAGCAGTGTGCTCAGGTGGCCAAGGCGGCCAATGGCATCCTGGCTTGTATCAGGAATAGTGTGGCTAGCAGGAGCAGGGAGGCGATCGTGCCCCTGTACTCGGCACTGGTGAGGCCGCACCTCGAGTACTGTGTTCAGCTTTGGGCCCCTCACTACAAGAAGGACACTGAGGTGCTGGAGCGTGTCCAAAGAAGGGCAATGAAACTGGTGAAGGGTCTAGAGAACAAGTCTTATGAGGAGCGGCTGAGGGAGCTGGGGTTCTTTAGCCTGGAGAAGAGGAGGTTGAGGGGAGACCTTCTTGCTCTCCACAACTACCTGAAAGGAGGTTGTAGTGAGGCAGGGGTCGGACTTTTCTCCCTAGTAACAAGCAATAAGACGAGAGGAAAAGAGGAAATGGCCTCACGCTCCACCAGGGGAAGTTTAGGGTAGATATTAGAAAAAAGTTCACCAAAAGGGTTGTCAGGCATTAGAACAGGCTGCCCAGGGAGGTGGTTGAGTGTCCATCCCTGGAGGTATTTAAAAGAAGGGTAGATGTGGTGCTTGAGGATATGGTTTAGTGGTGGACTTGGCAGTGATAGGTTAGCGGTTGGACTTGATGATCTTAAGGGTCTTTTCCAACCTGAACAATTCTATGATTTATGATATGGAAGGCCAGTCTAGAAGTACAATCCAGTGTAATTTCTGGTCTTGATTTTTGGATTTTTTTTTCCTGCTGAAATAAAACAAAACATATATCTAGAAGCAGAAATACCCTGTGGAATCTGTGCTGTGTTCTAAAAAAATTGCTTGGTCAAAGTTACCATATGATTATAAGTGGTATAGGAAAACTTTATTCCTGTCACTGTTTTTACTGTTGCCAGTGTCAATCAGAAGTGACTCCATGTAAAGTCAATGGAGGCCTCCCAGCATAAGCCAAACCAAATGAAAGCAGAACTGACACTGCAAGTGATGGTTAGTTATGGTATGGCTAATAAATGTTGGTTAGATTTTGTAGCTGCTTCTCTGCTCATTCAAAATCAGGCTTATGTTCTTGAACAGTAAGCAAGAGGCTGAATAGCTCATACCGGTCTCTGAAAACCCTTTGATAATGCCACAAGTATCCATATTTACAATAAAGTAGCAAGGTAAATCTTGTCAGATGTCTACAGTTCTGTGTGTTTGTGCCTGAGAGTACATAATTTTCAGGAAATTGCTTTCCCAGTGTTTTGCTTTTCCCTTCCCTGTAAGGGAGCTTCAGTAATGGTGTTCATCACTTGCACTCATTCTGCAGGCAGCCATGCTGGCCAAGTAGCTAGACCACTGTAAAATACAAAAATAAAAAATAAAATTTAAAAACAAAACAAAACAAACACCTCTGACAATCTTCACAAATTGTTAGTAGAAGAAGAGGTATCAAGTGATATTTCCCTTATTATATGGGCATCATAAAATAAAATGCCAACACAAACCAAAGCATTCTACTACTCAATTTGTGAAGGAAATTTAAAGTTGTGTGATACTATCTCATATATGTCTGAAGGGCTTTCTATTTCTATTTCCACTTGTGACATCCTCAGCACAGTATGATATTGTTATTTCTTCTTTGGGAACTTGAGTACAATAGAGTAAAGGATATTCAGCAAAAGCAGAGTAGGTGTCATAATTTGGGTTGACTTTCTGTACAGTTCCTAATCTAAGTATTTAACATGGTGCATAGATTTTTAGGACACATAATCTGTCTCTGCCTCTGTATTATACTTCTTTTACTGTAGGGTTTAAGGACTTATTCTAAGAGGGATTATTTTCTTGCTTTTGCTCAAAAGTTTGTGTCAGGTTATTTCTCCCACAGAACCATAGTTTCATGTGTTATTTGTGAAGCGTGTAACTACTCAACCTTTACAGTACCATTAAATCGGTTGAACATGTGGGCTGTGAGCAGTAGCAAGCAATAAAAAAAAGACTTTTCTGTGTTATCAAAACATCCTTGTGAGTTTAACACCCCACCCTCTGTTTTAACTGTTCATGAAATGAATAGTTTCATGATGATGAAAATCATTTGTAGGAGAAGAAATAGAAAATTTTTGGTAGAATTTCCCTCCCTGCACCCCAGACACAGTAAGATTACAGAATTTTAGTTACACAGAAACACCTGTGCTGTCTGTGAACAAGCTATTTTGTCTATAAACACAATCTAGCTCAGTCCTAAGATACTAGCTTGGATGCCAGAAGCATTATGGCCCTATTACCACTGTGCTGTGCCCAAGGTACCGTGTCCTTTTGAAATACCTTATGAGCCTCTTCTGTTTCAATTAGCACATCCAAAATTAGGTAAGAGATATCCCATAGCTTCAGTGCATCAATTATGCATACTTGTATATTTCAGCTCACAGATTTCAGGTCCTTTAAACAAGAAATCCATTTCTGTGATATATTCTGTGGTAAAGCAGAGATCTAATTCTGATGTCCTTGGACCTTGTGTCATCACGCACATCTGAGGGAAGTGCACATTGCCATACAAACATAACAATATACAATTGCACCAGCTACGACTGGCTGTGTAGGACAGACAGCAGGCGGGAGCCAGTCCCAAGGCCCTGTCCTGGCACACGTCAACTTGCATGGTCTCTTTTGACTTCAGCGATATTATTCTAACTTTATACTGTTAAAAAGCATGAATAGTCCCTCAGTCTTAATGGAAAGACAAAATTCCTTATAAAAATGGATTTCAAGGGAGTGCATAATTATTATGAACTAAAGCCTGAGTAACGTCATAGTTTAATGTTTTTGCTTATGCCATGTGATATAGCATACTGATAAAATGCACATCAGATTAAATACTGGACAAAACAGATTTTGTTATTGGAATTACATTGCAGCCAGACATTTTCTTTCTAGTTTTAAAAGGCAGGAGTTAGACAAAGGTTGACTCTTTTACCTCAGTCCAAAATTAAACTAGTTTATCTCATAGAGTAAACAGAATCTAATTTGAAGCTTATTTCTTTGCTTCATGTAGGAACATAGTAGGTCAGATTTATGGTCTGAGTAATTTTATTTTGTAGTGTTAAACTGATGCTGTTACAGTCAGCTAGTAGTCACTCAGCAACAGAGACATTTCGCCATCCCATTATGTTTGGATTTAGCTTTTCTGACCTTTATAGGCTATCTAACAGAGAGAGAAATCTTGAGACACGTATCTTATTATGCCAGAAAATATATACAGTAAAGACGAGCTGCAAAGAGCTATGGTTTCATAGCATAAATCTTTTTTGCCTCAGCCAGGTTGGAAGCACTCAGTAATTCACAGGAACAACCTTTAATTTACTGTTTTCCCTGGATACCACTGAGGGCTGGTAGGAGGGAAAAAACTCATTACAAAGAGCATCTTTTCTCAACTGAAGAACAAAGATGGGAAGCAAAGGATGCCAAGGATTGGTTATCACTTCTCAGTTGCTTATCATCTTGAAAACAGAGCTTAAATCTCTTTGCAAATAACGGTTTAAGGGTATGCTAGCAATTTCTTTAATTTTGTAGTAGGCAGAAAACAAAATCAGAGACACTCATTAAATTATTTTAAACAGCTAGTACTTGTTTTAATATGTCAGTAAGCTCTGAAGATATACTGGTTCCCTGCCATGATAAAATGTCTCATCCTGCTCAAGATCCAAGGTCCCTCTATAAGCTACAAATAAAATTTTGCAGGATAAAAGATCATTTGCAAGGCTTTGTCACAAGTATTCAGAATCTTGTTTCTTCTCTTTGCTTGTGCATGAGAACTGTTGCTTACATTTCTTAGGTGAAGAGGAGAAAGGAAAGAGCAAAAATGTCAAATAGAGAGAATATGAAAGGAATAGAAACTGTAGAGTCTTTTCTAGTTCAAAGAAAAATATTATTTATCTTGTATTTACTTGCTTTCATGCTACGATAAATTTCTTGCTTTTAGTGGCTTCAGGCACATTTTCATTATTCAGTGGAAGAAGGCATGGTTGCCAGTACCAAAACTGTGTGCTTTTCAGTGCCATTAGGTAATAAAGCCAGTAGCATTTATGGTTACTTCAGTTACCATAGGTTCTATTGAAAGAGACACACAACCATGACAGAGAAATTTGCACAGCATGAAGAAAGACAGAAGCAGTTAAAAGCATACTTCTTCAGACCACGACTCCTGATTTCTCAAAGACTCATTCACAGCACTTCCCTGAATAGAAAGCCACATCTCAGTTCTTAAGAAGAAAGTCGTCTTCTACACAAATGCTTAGCATGGTGTTTCAGGGGCATTTCAGGAGTTCCCAGAGTGTGACAAATAACAGACACTTGAAGAAAAGCATTGAATAGTGTATTTGTAATCCTGAAGTAATCTGAAAGTGACATTAGAATTGGACTGGAGTGTATAGAACAGAAAGACATGAAGTAGTAAGTAACGTCCAGGATAGTCTTGCCCTAGTTCTCTTTCATGTAAGAAGTGTAACCTCAAAATCATACTTTTTTTTCTGTTATCAAAGGAGTTTCTTTTTTTTTTAAACTCTGGAGACTATTCACTGGACACTTTAGAAAAGAAAGTCTTTAGAAAATTACTTGAATCTGAAGACCTGAAATGTGAACTTTTGAAATTTCTCTCCTTTAGATTAGTAGTGTGTTAGGATTTCACTAGTACTATGCAAATATTGTTCACAGCTAGTAGCAATAATGAAGCTTTTGTTTTATACACTGTTGGTGGTATTTTTATTCCAATATTTGACAATTCCATTTTATGTTTTGCATACATGTAATTGGTTTTATTTGACTAACATTTAATTTCAGTCTATCTGAATAACAATTAATTTAATTCTAATACAGAGTCTTTCAATCACTGCATATGTTGGAAGGAGTTGTTCAACACCAGCCTGCTTCTCAGTTCCCTTTGTGAAAATTTTATTAATATGGGCTTGCTACGACATTTAACACTGATGCATGCAGCAGACCATATACCACTGGAATATTTGTGTGTATTATAACTTTAATAACAATGTGCTTCAGAGTGTGGTATCTCCGTCTCCACAATATGCCTGGTAACACCTTTTTCCTTCTTCCCTCAGGAGGGCATGCTTTATCAGCTTTCACCAGGAGGCAATGACCCCATCCTCTTTAAGGTGATTTCCTCATTATTTATGTTGCAGTTGATTTAGTACCATCCTGTGCTGTATGCGTAATATAAAGCATTTTTATCACTAAAATGTACAGCAGTCACCTGGACAGTATCAGGTTGACATCTCAATAACTATAGTCATCATAACTATTGCTAGCTGTACTGACAGGGATTTAAATCCAATTTCAGTATACTGTTGTCTTTGAGATTCTAAAGTCTTATACAGTAACTTTATATGCTTATAATTAACCAAAAATGGAAAACTCTGCGTGGCGTGAACAGTAGCTTGAGGTTGTCACCCATGTTTTAACTGAAAAATGAGTACTGAGGCAATGTTTTCTAAAATAGGGTGTTTATAATCTTTCTTTTTTATAAACAGAAAGTGCAAGGTATTTAATTACCAAACCTTAGTTTTCAGTATGTTCCTTATCATTGTTTTTACTGTTGTTGTTAAGATTCTTGCACAATGAGTGAAATTACTCATTGGGTTAATTCGTGTGGGTGGGTTAATTTGTGCTACCTCTGTTTACCTGTCTTTGAGTCTTTACTCTGAGAGGAATTCCAATGATCTGAGTGTTTCTGGCCTCATGTAAGTTTTATCTGACTTTCTCAGTATTTTTGCCAATGAAAAATTCAGTCTCAGATGCTGCATCACATAAACTCATCTCCCTTCTTTTTCAAAGGACTTGGAAGTGATAACAGGTTATGTTCAGTCATGTTGGGAAAAGCTGCTTTGTAAAGTTGTCATAGAATCATAGAGTCATTTAGGTTGGAAAAGACCCTTCAGATCATCAAGTCCAACTGTAAACCTAACACTGCCAAGTTCACCACTAAGCCATGTCCTGAAGCGTGACATCTACACGTCTTTTAAGTACCTCCAGGGATGGTGATTCAACCACTTCCCTGGGCAGCCTGTTCCAAAGCTTGACAACCCTTGCAGTGAAGAAATTTTTCCTAATATCCAACCTAAACTTCCCCTGTCATGCAGGCAGGTCAAATGCACATCCTTCCTGCTGTTACTGGTGTTAGGAGTCAAAGGGGTTACTCCTCTTGTGTTGCTGTCCTGAGGATGTGTGGGGAGGCCCCCTAACTTTCACATGCTAGCTCTTTGATCTATCTGCCTGTGCAATTTATACCTTACAGTGCTAGGACATGGTAAGGTCTCTCACCTGTGCTTGGAGCGTGTTACTGTTTTTCCCAGGGTATTTTCTGACATGCTTTTCTGCTGATTGGCAATGTTATTCAAGCAGGTATCTGAACAGCACATTTCATTTTCCCAGGTCATATAGGTTTCTAGGCGTGTATCAAGTAGTAGTGGAGGTAGGAGAGGGGATGGCGTTGAAGTGATGTGGTTGAGAGAAGAATTACATTTGTCTGGCAAATGTCAGCTTTACACAAATGTGAATCAGCATGACTGTGCTGGGCTGCATTAGCACAATGCCACTGTGTCATCCTGTCCTGTGCCACGTGACATCTTATTATGTTAATGTATTTATACAAGTAGATAAATTTAGAGTTGCCATTAGTAGCAACTTTGGATTGCATAGATTTGCATTTTTAAAATCTTTTCTGTATGTCATGCATTTCATTGTTCCTCCTACATATGACAATAAAGGTAATGAATAAAACCTTATTATCAGTAATGTGATACTATGCTGCTTTGTTATAATAGCTATGCTGTTGCAATACTAAGTGAGAAGGGTTATTTTAAAATGTAAAATTCTATTACTACATTTTAAAATCATAGTAAGTGTATCTATACAAAGAAATGGCATGTCTTGGTGAGAAAGCATCATATGAGCTATTTTCCGTTCTTGTTTACTTGTATTATAGTAGGTTCTATTACTTTTTTTATAACAGGGACCAAGCACTGTACAGATTCCCCAAGTTATTACCTTTCATCAAAAGCTGTAAATATAAGTAGAGAATACTGATAAGTAGAGTTGCAAAAAAGCCTTATAAGAAACATTTTGTTTAACCTGAGAAAGCTGTCTAGCTAGGCAGAGACAAAATTTGTAAATTGGTCAGTATCTTAACATTTGCTGCATGCACTAGATTCTGTAATGAGAATGAATTTCTGGTGTGTTTAGTGGTATGGCAAGCATGCATGTGTGAGCTGTGTCATCAGAGCTGTGGCCTCATATTCACCTCACATGTGATGGTGGATGCAGGTCCATCGGAGCTTCTCTAAGCACTGGCCGCAGTGGAAAATGTACACAGTTTCCCTCCTGTCCTGGGTCCCTGTGTACCAGACTCAGCCAGCTGGTGGATCTGTGGTCTTTGACTCACTTTCTCTATGCTGTTGGCTCCTAGTAGAGACAGAGACTGCCCTGCTGTGAGAAGACTACAGGGAGCATACATATTGCTGCAAGGAAGTGTGAGATCCATGCATATTAAGTGAGTTTTGACATATATGAATCTATGGAAAGGAAAGGAATTTAATTAATTTCAATGTAATCCCCATCTAGTTCCTTAGTCAGAATTCTTTTTTCATTGCTCACTGCTTGTGGGTTTGATGCATGCAGATATTTTAAAAGTGTGCAGGCGTATCTAGGTGTGGTGCACAAGTCTGCATCTAACGGCTGTGTAGGTTATGACGGGAGTTTCCCATGGAAAATCTAGTCAAATGAATACTATTACATTCATTGTATGTTTCATTTATTTGATGAAACTTAGTGTTCCTGCCCTTTGTTGATGTTGGTTTTAGAGGCTTCAACAAGAAATAAATGAAAAAAAAATTAAATTAAGATCCCTAAAGACAGCTCATTTTACCATAGGAGATCTGATGTGAGAGCTTGTGGTGTAAAATGTGGTCCTCAAGACGAAAGATTTAGTCATGTATTGCTTCAGATATTTTCTTAAAATTTAATTTTACTCCATTGGTGGATGGTATTATATTATAGATAACTCTTGGCAAAGTTTCAGAACTCCCGTAGTTATTGCATGATGACTACAGAGAGAAGAGCAGCAAGCCTTCAGTTTATGATACTGTATGTTCTTTTCTGTAATACGTTAATTGCATTCACATATTTCTGATCTACAGTTTTTCAAGCCATATTTTCAATGTGGAAAATACACATCATGATACTAAAGACTTTGGTTTTTTGATTGGTTTTCCAGTCTGCTCCTGATCCTGCTCAAACACACTAATAACTGGACTCTGTGTCTGACCCTTTTAGAAGTGGTTGAGCCTTCCACTACTTCTGCAGAGGGTAAATATGTACAACATTCCACAACATCAGTTTCAATTGCAAAAACCACCCTTTTCAGGTTTTTAATTTAGATTTAATGAACAGGTGACTCGGGATCAATGCCATTACCTGATGTCCAACAGTTGTATGAAATAAATTGGTGGTCTCATGATGTGCTTGCTAGGACCCCCAAACTGGCCTAAGCAGGATTGCTTTAGGACTGATCGCCCTGTTTTTCCCAGTGAATTACTCGGGCTTCTCTACATTAGGCTCCTTGCACTATAAGAATATGCCTTTACCGTTTGCTCTTGGTGCAAGCACGCTGTTCCTACTCTGATTAACCTCGGGCAAAAACTTTGAGAGAGTGAATGTGTAAGGCAAGCTCATTTGTTGAAGTCTGAAGTAGAACATGAAAGATCTTGCAATATTTGCAGCCCTGTTGTTTGGAACACCCAAAATATTAAGTAAGTAGAGATAGAGGATTGCATCAGAACATCAGAAGATCCAGATGGGATTATTTAACTCAACTTTGGTTACATAAAACTGACTTGTATTTTCCAGCCTGGATTTTCCTTTTTCCATTTGAACTAATTTAATAGGCATTCAATTTTTAAGCTAAGCAGGCAAATGTCAGTCTTTCATAGGTTTTTCATTTCTGTGGAGGGAGAATTAAAACTTTGCTAGGAAATGAGCCTGAGTTTTAAAAAACATATTTAGGTACTATAAGGGTAGTTTACATACAATATAACTGATTCCTGTATGTTATAGCGACGTTACATAAGTATGCAACAAAATGTTTTCAGTAACTGAGAACATTTACAACATACAAAGAATATGTGGATGGTCATTGAGATACTGGATATGGAAGTTTCAAATACCTTATTTTTATATAAAGAAGACAGTCCCATTCTAACTAAAAATACAGTTAGATTACAACTTCCATTATTAATGCATTTAAGACAGTTAAAAGAAATACACGTTCAAGCTTGACATTGCATATAAAAATGACTGCATCATTTGGAAGGGTAATATTATCCCCTCTACGTTTTGTGTATGTATGAATGTTAATGTTAACTTGCATTCAATAAGATAGTACCAAGTGTCTCATAAATATACCAGGTCATTTAGTTCTTGTTTTAAACCATTTCTGTCAAGTTTGTAGTGAATTTTATATTTTATTTCTGTGATCGAAGCCATAAAAAATACTAGCATTAAAAGGAGAGCTACAAGAACCTTACCACCACTGTTACCTCCAGTGTAAATTTCTTCCATGTTGAAAATAAAGTATTATGAGCTTTTCAGCAGTCTGAACTCATCAGATATTAACCATGGTTTTTGTCAGGTTCCTTGGCTGTTCATAGTGATTAGGAAAATGGATGTAAAGTAGGATATTTTTCATCGTTATAACATTTGCATAGCACGTGATCAGGCAAAAATCTGAAAAATATTTTGGTACACCTCACACTTATTTCTTATGTTTTGCTACACAAAATGATATGTACCGTGTTTGAAAATAGATTGTTAGAATTTTAATTATTGTTACAACCTCTCCAAAATCCATTCAAATGGATTAAAATAAGGAAACATTTTGAGATACAGTGATGCTGGGTGTAACTGAAACATCTAGACTGATTTGCTATGATAGATTGTAAGCAGAGATGTACGTAAGAGGAGGAACTAATGTTGATGTTTCTAAGGGTGTGCACCTTTACAGGGCTATGACGACAATGATGAAGAACACACTGAAAGCTCTGCAGGGGCCCTTTCTGCTGCACTCTCAGCAGAACACCATCTTCTCTCACCAGAACAACTCCACTGCTAATACCTAATTAATGCTCTTTTCCATCAGCTATTTGTCACTGACTGCATATATCTCAACTCTAAAACCCTATGTGGTCATCCCCTGCATTTCTCTATTTTTCCCAGGCTCTTTTACCAGCCTGACTGCTGTAGAGGTGTTTTTCCCAAGGTAGAGCCCCTGTTGCAAGTAAGGGTTGCAAAAATAAATTTCAACTGTAGAGCCAAGTATTCAAATCTTTGTAGATGCATTCCTCACAAATATTTCTCTGTGGTTGAAGTAGAGAAGGATGAGATGTGGAAAGCTCTGTTGCAGCACCAATTGCTGCTGCTACTTCAAAATGGGATTGATGGCTCCTTCTGTAACTGATATTCAAAGCTAAGACAGGCACTGCAGTGAAAGTCAAGTATCTGCCTGCAGAGTCGGTTATGACCCTGAAATGAAGTCTTGAGCGCAACAGAAAGCTGTTCCACTTGTGCAAGCCATTTATTTTAGCCCAGGACAAATATGAATGTGGCAGTAGAAAAATAACCTTGGATATGGAAATACAGTTTCTGATATCAATTGTTAATTATTCAGTCAATTTTGATAATAAGGACAGCAATATAAAAATAAGATGTTCTTTGACAAAAATAGAGCTTGTTCAGTAGGTTTAGGAAAAAAACACTGTCTTCAATTAAATGCTTGAAAAGTTAAACCTTTTACTGGTGTATTACTCTTCAGTTTTCCATGGGATGTCCATCCTTCAGCCACTGATAGTTTGTTGTCTTTTAAATTCCATGTCATATTACTTTCTCTTACATGCATTTGGAAAGGACCAGTAACTGGATGCCAAGGTTTCTCTGCTTGCCCTCTGTGCTGCAGGTCCCTGGAATTCTTCAGAGGGATCTTTTTATTGCTGGTAGTTCTACCCTGGAATTTAATGAATCATGGTGGCTATTTAGAGAGTGAGATACCATTCAGGACATGTTCTCCTGTGGGGAAGAAATTAAGAGTGTTTAATCTGAGAGAGGAATCTTGGCTATGGCTAATGTGTTATTTAAATAAGAAAATCTAAGCAGGAGAAATCTGAACTACATGCAGAATGACAATCTCAGCAGCTTACGCTGTTATCTCTGTTTTCTTTCTTTAAGCAATCTGGTGGACTGATCTGTGTAAGAAGAGAGAAATTCAGTGCTGATACTTGTTTCTGTATTTCCCCAAGGGAAAATTGAAATTATATTCTCTGACACTGAGACAAAAACTGCAACCCTTTACTCAAATTCATCCCAAGATGGTGTGAAAATATGTGAGTTTCAATTTAGTGCCTCAGCTAATGCTTTCCCATCTGGAGGAACTGATCCTAGAAAAATGTATTTCCAGCCACCTTGACCTGGGCAGCATTCACCAGAGGCAGTTTTTAAAACCTGTAATGCTCCGGGAAATATATTGAATGAGTGCATCCTATTGTTTCACTGGTAAGCAGAGGCCATTTGCTGGTATGTGTTTGTACCTTTAAGTTTCCACATCGCCTCTTTAGGTAGTTTCTCATTTCTGGGCTGCAAACATGGTTTGTACTAATGGAAGCTAACGCAAAACTGAACTGGGCCCTGCTGTTTAGTATGACTGCACTGGGTGGGGTACTCTGTTGCTTTATCTAGTGCAGTTACTTGCTGGAGTAATACAATATTATCTATACATATACATATAAAGCAATTGCCTATACTGGAGAAAGAGAGACGATTGCTGTCATAAGACACAGATGCAAAGACTGGGAGGTATTCTGTTCAACTCTACCAAAGACACTGCTGTTATTTTGAGTTACTGGTCTAAGTACTAAGGACTGGAGTTAAAGAGCAAAAGCATTGCCCTGAGAATAAACTGTGCTTGTGTCATTGGTGGCAAGACAGAGTTTATATCATTTCTTGTTTTTGTAATATTTGAAAAAAGGCTAAAATTAGGTAGGTAGTTTTATTCTGGTTTTAACCTTGTGTTCAGGAATAAAGTTCCTTAAAAACAGAATCACGATGAACCAGCTACCAGGTTTTTTTCAGACTTTTGCCTCATGAGAAGGCAAGCTGCAGAAGACTGTATGAGAACTGTATACAGAGTATTCAGCAGAGAGAGCAAGAGAGTGCTTGAGGGGAGAGAATTTGACGGTGCCATTTTGGAAAAGCTGTGTTTCTATTAAAAAAATAAAGTTTCACAAAACTAAAATATGAGAATTTGAGCAAGAAAGATTTTCCAACTTACAAGGCTACTGTGAAGGAAGAAGGCCAGAAAGCCCATGTTACTTGGCAGTTCCTGTGGAGGGGCAGCATGCATCCAGTGTACAAATTCATAAGAGGAGGATCAGTAACCTCTGTCTTCCAGCAGTGTTATGTGATATCAACACATACAGTTATATCCTGATAACTGCTACAACTTGGAACCCCAGTTCCTTGGACTGCATTAATGGCTGCTGTAACCAGATATCTGTCTTCTACTACAGAACTTGATATTCTTGGAAAACCTTCAATTCTCCCCTGCTGTATATGTTGCCTACTGCCACTGCGCCACTCAGACAAGTGCATGAAGGCAGCAATCCCATTCTGATCAAATATTCTTGCACTTCACTTTGTCACTTGTATTCTGCTGTCAGTGGGGAAATGAAACCCCATGCGTTGACTGCAGTAAAAATAAAATATCTTGCTTTTTCTTCATAGTAGAACATCCCTAAAATAAAAGATCATTATTAAAAACATATTTTTTGACTATTTGTTTAAGATTGCATTATTTTTGTGCTTTGGGTATTTTTTTTTATAAAGTGCACACTAACTGGCTAAAAGAAAATGAAAAAATTTATTTTAACACCTCCCCATTTTTATTTAAACCATCCCTTACAGTTGGTTGAAAATTGTCTCTGTTTAGGCAGGCAGCAAGGTGTGCCTGGTGTGATTCATTAAGGTGATGACGCTTACCCTTTCTCTTCTGCTCCAGTACATCTAAAAGCTTTAGCTGTGTAACTCCAACTTGTTAAATTGAAAGGAAACGTTCCTCAGTGTACTGAGTGCCATGACTTCGAGATGGGTTTTTAGGAAAACATATTCCCTTTTAGTGTGTGTTCAGAACTGCCTTTTTAAGATACTAACTCTTAATACCAAAAATAGTTTCCATGATAGAGAAAATATCATGGAACAGAAAAATGTTGGAATCTGGGAGGAGGTGAGAACTGGTAATTAATCTAAAAACATAGAAAAGAGAAGGGAAATACAGAGATAATTTATGAATAGGAAAGCTTTTTCCTAATCATGACAAAGCATTACTAATTTTTCAAGGGATGAGTTTCATTCAGTACTAGGAAAATTCTTCAAATATGAAGAAAAAAATTTGGGTGGAAGGGTTTTCATTTTCCAAATTTCAGAATTATATTAGAATTCGTGATTTCTATATATTCCTCTTGGCCTTCTCTTCCCTTTCTCTTCATTTTTATAGTGGAAGCTAGATGACCCTTGTTGCTCCTCACCTAAAGCATCTCTGCCTTCGAGTTCACGTGTATTAGTTTTGGCTTATTTGCAGACTCTAGGTGGCCAAAACTAAAGGAGATGAGGAAACGAGATTAAAAAGTGTCCATGCTACTCATTTTTTTAAAATACCATAAGGACCTAAAGAAATGGAGCATCCATAGGGAAAGAAAGTACTAACACTTCAGAGGTCTAAAGGCAAGACAGGAAAGGAAGCCAGCTAATGATTCAGAGCCAAAAAAAAAAAAAAAATTATAAAAACTCATAAAGAGGTAACTGATGTTTGTTAGAAAATATGTTATGAAGGAGTAAAGTCTCTGAGAGCAGATATGTTGAGAGCCACCAAGTCTTCCAAGGCTGTATGAGCATCAAAATGGATATTCCTGTGGGTCAATACTATTTTTGAAGCATTTGCAAGGACTCACAGAGAAAAAAGCAGGAAAAAAAAGGATATAATGAAAACTCTTCAATCCCACTGAGGCTTCACTGTATTCACTTCAAGCGAGGTGTGTTTTTGTTTAAGTATTCCACAGTTAGGCTGAGAAGTTCCATAGCTGGGTGTGAAAATGGGAAAAAAGTGTGTTACAAGAGATCTTTGGTGCTTGCAGTGGAGCCTCTGCTTATGGCAACATTATTACCACTCTGTACGCTGCAGTTTTATTTCATAGGCTTCAGCACCACAGTCCAAGATCTGATATAAATAACATAGTTTGGGCTTTCATTTTTTTAATCAGAAACACGTTTTGCTTTCTCTGCTATAACACTGACTCTCTAGCTGTGGTGTTGGACATCCACATAAACCAAATTTTGTCCTCACTCTCCTCAGTATTAATCTGAAGTACCACTGGTACAGTCAGTAGATTTACTTATAGTTTTTAATGCTATAAATAACTGAATGCAGTTATTAATTATTCTCCATCTCCATGTTTTTATTCAGATGAATTGTTGTGATAATTCAGGAGAAATATAATGTCATTATTAGATTATTATTTTTTTTTAGACTTATGACCTCTGGAGTCCTCTCATCATTCCCTACTTCTAGGAATATCACTATGCTCACTCTATAATCATGAACACCATCCTCTGACCCTGTCAACTTTCTTGCTCGAGGTGGTAAAATGAGATCTCATTGGAGTCATAAATCTGCCAATATAAAACCAAATTCCTGTCTCTTGGTTTCTTTATAAGATGCAGTCAGTAAATTAAAGGACCAGTGTAGTAACAATGGCATTGAATTTTCATGTAGCAGAAGTTGAACTTTTTGGTGTAATATGAAGTTGATTGGTTAGAAAATGCTAAATCCATCTTCATCTTTAGTCACTGTCTTCAGGAATGGAATGTTTTAGTTTTACTTTAAAAATTAACTGCTAAAATCACCTCTTCCTTTACCACAACAATTCTGTCAAACATACTTTGGCAGGATAATGAAGCCTTATGTATTAAAACAGGTTCTTCATTGTTCATTCATGTATTCTGACACCTCACATTCCTAAACTAGTAAGTCTTTGACTCTGAAAATATGGCATCATTATTGGTAGCCTTCCTAGAGATGTGAAAGATGGTACAGCAGCATTATATTTATGCATAAGTTGAAAGAAGCTGCTCTGTTCCTGGCAAAGGAAACAATGAAATTTTGATTACATGTGAGCAAAAATCATGACTCAAGTATCACATTCTTATGCATACAGTAAAAGCTCAGAACACACTGTGTTTTTTCTATATAAAATTGTAATACTTAGATATTACTCTAGAAGTTTATGCACACATACACATTAATAGGTAGATGTATAAATGCAATATCACAAGGAAAATTATTTAATATCATGAGAATATATTTCAGACACATGCTTCTAGTCCACAAAAAGGAAGTGTGCAGTAAGAGTCAGGGCCTTGTACTCAAATTTCATTCTAATGTAATTTATTCCAGTGTTATAAAGTGCCCTTAATGTCCTTATCACCTATTTTATAACAACTGTGGTATGCAACTGAACTGTTTGTTAGGGTAAAATCCGGTAGCTAATATTTCTGGGGATAAGTTTCTCCATTTTCTTCTCTGTATAATGTGACTTCAGCCTTGGAAAGCTTAATTCAGTTATTCCTGCAAGATCTTTGCTGCTGGAAATGCTCTTCAGTAGCTTTGGTTGCTCCAGACCTTAGCTTCGCTGAGTCTGGTGCACCACCCTGCCTTTCTGGCTCACCCAGTGGTGGTTTTTGCTGTTTGTACATCAGTTTCTTCCTTGCTGCCTGTAGTATTAGAGACTGAAGAAAGTATGCACAGCCATCTCTTTTGCTTACTGTACTGTAGAAGGCTGGGTAATATGGAGCAGTCCATCTTTGCCACAGATAAGCTGTAATACTGTTTCAAAAACAATAAGAGAATTAAAAAATCTCTTTGGTTGAGGTGGACCAAGAAATTTAATCGACTGAAGGTATCAGACAAAGCTGTTTTCCCACCTGCATCATTAACTTCAGAGTCCTGCTTTCCAGATGCATGTTATCATCACTAGACTGTATTATCTCTACTTTAGATGAGCATCATGCAGATAGAAATATTTATTGTTAAACTGAAGTTTCTGTCTACATGTGGGAGGTAGTGATCAAAGGACTGGGAAGCTCCCATATAAGGATGGACTGGGAGAACTGGGTTTGTTCAGCCTTGAGAAAAGGAGGCTCAGAGGGGATCTCATCATCGTGTACCAGTACTTAAAGGGTAGCTACAAAGAGGGTGGAGACTCCCTTTTTACACAGAGTCACATGGAGAGGACAAGGGGGAATGGATACAAGTTGCCCTTGGGGAGATTCCGATTGGACACCAGAAGGAAATATTTCACATTGAGGACAGTCAACCACTGGAATAATCTCCCCAGGGAAGTGGTTGACTCGTCCATGTTGGACACCTTTAAGAGTCTTCTGGACAGGGTGCTGGGCCATCTTGTCTAGACTGTGCTCTTCCCAGAAAGGTTGGACTAGATGATCCCTGAGGTCCCTTCCAACCTGTGATTCTGTGATTCGGTGATTCTGCGGTCTCTCAGTATTTGATTTGGATGTACGTATAATAGCTTAACTTATAAAGCACGTCAATTTTGGAATATCTTGTTAGCGTGAAATCTGGTTAGCTAGAAAACGATATTAAATATGTGTATTTCTGTGACTTTGGATGACACTACTCCATATCTGTAGCTTGTAAAACTTGTATTAATGTGGGTTCATGTCAATGGGTGTTTTACACCTGATTTGGAATCAGGTTTTTAAATCCCATTCCAGGATATCTAGTACATATATTCTGTATGTACTCAAGCACACAAACATGGAAAAATGCTCCAAACTCCCAGTTCTTGATCTCTTTCTACATTTTGGCTGAATTTGATGCTTATCAGTGTAAACTCTCCAATAGTGTGGGGCAATATATTAACATATTTTATTGGCCTTTTCAGAAAGCGATTTCCTTCCTTCTTTGGGGATCTAATATTTAGAACATAGCACTTTCTTCATGCAAGTGAGGGACAAATGTTATACAGCTGGCCTTTTGCCTGAAAGGTATTCCCAGATGTTTATTAAGATGTTTACCATCTTATATTAACAATTTTATATGCAGAGTATATTTCCAGATGTCTCGATCCCTCAAGCAAGGGTTACTGTGTTTGGCCTGAGCCCAGTCCAAACAAAATGATTCTATCAAGTTTCATTGCTGCATGTCCAAAGTCCTTAGCTTTAGTGGCTCTGTCCCTCCAGCTCACAAGGTCCAATGTAGTTATGGTACCTTCATGCTGAGTAACTACATCTCTTTGCAGAAGCCACCACTGATGTCTGCTGTGATTTTGGCACCGAAGCATTTTACCTTTGGTGTGTAAAACATCAGTCAGTAAGAGACAGGTGTATACAAGCTGCTGCCATAGGCATTGTCAACATAGAAAAGGGAAGACATTAATTATTCTTGCAAATCACTGTGCCTCCATACATGAATGTTATAGAAAAGTGTAAGATTACTCCAGGTATTATCATCTCTGCTAGGAATGAGAATTCCAATAAAAATGAAATCCATCAGAAACTTTTATTTCCCCACCCTATAAAGGAGACTTTCTTGAGGAAGAACAATATGGGAACAACTGCAGTGCAGAAAGTCAAGGAAAATCTTGGTGCATCTTTCAGAATGTGATGGTTCTCCAGGAGGTAATCTCACAGTGGTTTGTCCATTTCACTGTTAGAAGGGGACATAATTGTGTCTTATCTCTAAACCACTTTTCTTTAATGTATTTATAATCTGTGTTTGACCTATGTCTCATGTTTTTCATGCTGAATGGCTATAATTGTCTTTGTAAAATATTCACTATAACATTCAGAAACCTCACATTTCTGGTTTGATGGTCTCATTTAAAGAAGTTTTATCGAACAGTTTTATAATCACAAAAGAAATGTTTAGTGCAAAGCTGGAAACTTTTTTATTGTGATGTTATCTGTTCTCATAGCTCTCCTTTATGCTCTCTGCAAATCACATCAGCCTCCTGTCACTGAATTCATGTGATAGAATGTAATATGTTTGATGTGACTAGTAGATTTATACAGATCAGAGCTCTGTTGACCAAAATCTGGCTCACTGTTTGAGGTGGAGTAGCTGAAAAACATCAAAGAATAATCTTTATGTTATACTGTGGTGTGAGTGTGCTACTTCTTACACAATGGGAGAGACAAGTCTGGTCTTCAGATTAGCTTATTTTATTTTTAATGCACGGCAGGTTAATGCTTATTACCTGGCTGTCCCCATGGAAGGTTACACGCAGCTGATGCAATGATTTGGGGTAGCGGTTTTTCCCAGTGAGAAACATAACCTTTTCCAACCTAATTTTTCAGTTTTCCATAGGAAACCCATCTTCATGGGAACCAAACAATTGTGAGCCATAGATGTTTGGAATACTTCTTTCTTTCTGAATTATGGTTGTAAGGAAAATGTTAACTCTTTTCTGTGATATTTAAAATTTTATTCATACAGCCATTAGATCCTTCCATCACCATTGACCTGATTCAGCATAATTTGGATTGGCTTGTACCATGGGACAGAATAACCATACAGCTAGGCTGGTAGCCCTTTAGGATTCTTCAGGAGCCTAACAATTTATTTTATAATCATCACCATTCCATGTGAATCTGGAGAAGTGTTTATCAAGTAATTCTGTTCCATGGGGATTGGTGGTTGAACATATTTGCACAGAAATAGGATTCTTGGGAGAATAGTCATTTTTATTGTTTCTATTCTAACTACAAAGATAAGCACAGAAAATCCCATCTATTTAAATCATCTGTTACTTTTTGAAATAATTTTCTGTGATTTTCTCTAAATGAGCCTTTTAAAGCAGGTGTTGTGCATGCTCTCAGGTACTAGTGTCTCTCAGTTCTGAGGAAATTTATTCATAAATGTATTCACCTACTTCTAGTGAGAGCAGCAGAAATAAAGCAGCAGGTCCGGGGTTAGAGGAAGAGGATAAACAGTGGGTCTCAGCGTACCCTGTTCCTTGACATAACACATGGACATTTTCCACCACCACCACAAAAAGGAGGCAGCAGGAGAAACATCAATGCTATGCAGGTGTTTTTGCACTGTTTGTACTTGTGAGGAGGTAGGTGGAATTTGGTCCTGCCCCTCCTCCACTGCCTGTATCTAACCCAAAGCATTTAGATCATTTTATGCTTTAACTTTTTCACATACTGCCTCTAGTAATTATATTAAAATGGCAACTAGGGAGGAAGAGGGAAAAAAAGAAGACCTATCACGTGCCTGTACTTAATCTTAAGCACCTCAGATTGTACCCACTGATCCTAAAATAAACTTTCTAGTTATGACATCTGGCTTTCAACCAAAGTGGGTGTTTTTCCTTTGCCTGAAATAAACAAAGATTAATTTATTTGATCAAAGTCCTTTGGTGCCCTTGACTGGAAGAATACCAAATGAGTTTATGGGTTTTTTCCTGCCAATAACTTCCACAAGACAGGAATTTTTGAAGGCAAGGAGGCAAACCAACAAATGGCATGGGTGCCACAGAAGATGATCTAACAGGTCGTCCCTGGCCAACACCTGTGAAACCTAGGAAGGGTCTCAGGGTGCAGCTGAATTTCATGTCCTTTCTTTTCACAAAAAAACCTGAAGCCTGTGCTGCCTCCCACTCCTCATATTGATAATTGTGATACATTGATGAAGGTAGCATGGATATGTTTGCCATATTAGGAAAACATGTTAGGGGGCACAGGGTCTTCTTCTGCTGTACATTCTGATGAGGCTGTTCTGGTATCCAGTCTCTCCGGTAACATCAAGGATGTGCTAGAACTGGAGGCATGTAGAACTTGTAGATTCACCTTCTTCCTCAGTTTTTAGGATCTCTTATATCTCAATGTTAATGTTTCATGGATTTTCTGAATGAGATCGAAAAAATAATTTTTTTAACTTTATGATGACCAACAGGACTCAAAAACCTCCATTATGATTTTTTCCTAATGTTGATAAGCACATGCTATCCTGCCCCTCCACCCTTTCAGTATTTATTGTTTGTCTGAAAAAGTCATGGTCTGCAATTGTAGACTCCTTTGGGCTGGAAACAGGAAACAGCTGGCCAGCTGCAGTGCGAGGGGCAATACCACTTGTATATAGCAAGTTGCCTGCAGCAGCAGTAGTTCCCCTATATGTCTCTTTCAGACTGAAAGGGAACAACACATGTGAGCAACTGGCTTAACCACCCAAAGCAGCCACCTGCCTTTGCCCTGTTGAGGATCATAGTGCAAATTGCAGAGAGAATGAGAGAAGTGATATTTGAGCACGATGAAAGAAACTATTTGTTAAGTTTTGTTTTCATGCTGCTGTGGCTGACTAGATGGCATTCAAATCCACATCTTGGAAATACAGCTTCTTTGGCTGGCTGGACTTCCATGTTTTCATTTGAGTAGTATCTCACGCATACTTTCTAAACATAACTAAAAGTGGGCTCAGCTTTCTGTGTTACTTCTTTTGTTTCCCATCATTATCAAAGAAAGCATTCATTATGATTCTGATCCCCTTTATTGCAAATATAAATGAAATCTGACAAAATTGTAAGTAAATCCTTTAGTGCTGGAAGCTGATAGAATAGGGCAAAAATTAATTTTATGCATGAAAAATCTCATTAAGCAGCTTCATGGAAATAAAAGAAATTGGCATCAGAGCCCACGGTGTATGCAGTCCGTCGCTTTGTTGTTGTAGCTTGGTCTGTTCATGTTGCTTATGTGAACTATGTTCTTTTTCATGGGATCTACCTTACTCTACCTAGACAACACAAATGTCAATGGGATATGAGGGAAAAAATGCCTTGCTTTTCTCATATATGATCAGAAACTGAATACACATCACCTGAAACAGCATAATTTTCTGAACCGTTTTTCCCTTCATGTGTAGCAATGTCCCCTAGAGGCGACAAGGACAAGCAAGGGAAGACTTAGTTAGAAAGGTCATTTAGGACTCATAAAAACCATTAACTAAAGTGCATGAAGTATTGCTTATAACTAAATTGTATTTCACAGAATAAGCAAACACAATCCCTTCAAGATGCAATTGCAAGGCATTGACTCCTCTTCTCAGAACACTTCAGTTTCTAATTTTAACAGCAAAGAATGTCCTCAAGGTATGAAGGGGAGATAATCAAATGAAGTGGGGGATTTGAAAAGGCCAGAAGCAGCACTTGCTAATTCCCTTACATTAAATGTGGAGAAGTCTTTATAGCTTTGTGACTCCTTCAGCTCTGTGGAAGTACAAATATTCCTGCTTTTTCTTTTGGGCTAGAGATAGGTAATTTTGATTAATAACTGACTGGCACTAAGGATGTCTAATCACTGCATTTTTCTATGCTTGATTCTGAAAGTTTTAACATCAGTGAACTCTTCAGAATGTTTGATATCTTTTTTTTTTTGCAAAAATGATATCGTACTGTAAAGAAGGATGTCATCACCTGCTTAATCTATGCTATGGACTATCGATTTTGCATTTCTATGATACGCCAGTTACAATTATTATTATATAAAGGAATTGTTGTGTCCCTTGTCATCATTTATATAAATATGTACCTGACTAGCTCAGTAATAAAAATGTTCAATTTTTAATGAAATAGACATTAGTAATATAGGTAAATAGATGTAAATTGTCTACATAAGAATTTAATAATTCTTTTTAAATAATAAATCTGCATGGTACTCACATGTGCACAGGGAGGGAGAAAACCATTTCACTCATGGCTCTCACTCTCAAGAACAACATAGATTGACACAATTCAGAACTATTGCCTCCACCTGTTCTTTCCACTTGCAGGAGACAGATATCTGAGATGCTTGTGCAGATGTTCCTGAAACACTGCAGTTAACAGGATAGTGTTTTAACACAAATTGAAAACAGCAGTGTTTCATGCTAAAAAGGTATGGTGCAACCCTCTCTAGTGGTTTAGCAGTCTGTGTATGGAGGCTGAGACTGGTGACTATGGCAGTAACCTCAGTACCCATCTGAAACTGTGCCATCTCTAAGACACGCTCTAGTCATGCTATCTGATGTTATGGCTAAAATCCAAGGAAATGTTTAAGGCAAACCTTAAGACTTGGGTTTTTCTCTTTTTTCAGCAGCTCAGAAACCATCAGTTATCTCTAGATACAAGAAAATAATCAGAACTGATAGACTGAAGTTCTTTCACAATGTCTCTATCACTTTAAATATCCCTCTGTCCAGAGTGGGATGCCCTTTGGGTGTTGGTATCTCCTTCTTTTTAATGATAATCCTTTTTTAAATCATGTAACTCCCTTATTGCTTGGCTCATGTGCACATCCTGGTGCTGGGTTTGCCCTTGGTTTTGTGTCTTGGCTATTAACACCTCGTTTAGGCCTGTTGGGAAGTTATCCAACTAGCTATTATCCATAGAACTCATTAGGGAATTAGCCATTTATGTATGAATGAAGATGGTTTTCTTATGTAGTAAAACCTAAAAATCTACTAATATGGGGTTCAATCTGTTCTTGAAAATTAATTTCTAACAATAAAGCCAAAAGAGAAATATGAAAACCCTACTCATACCTTTTTAAGAATTCACATTTTATATTATTAGCTTTTTTTTTTTGGTGCTTTAGTAAAATAATTCCTCCACCATGTTCAAATGACTAAACCAGATGAGGAAACTGTGTCAGTAATTAAGAAGCACTAGACTCTGTTTGTGGTATTTTGTCACATGATTTGAGCTAGAAATTGCACACCTATCAGCTAGTTGAAAGTGATCAGCCAATTTTAAGAGTGGTTTAAACTTTGCCTACCAAAGGGATTCAGAATTCAGCTCATTCTCTGTGTATAGATATTTTCACTCAAAAATGAGTATTATAACATACATTGTAATTAGGGGAAAGAGTATTAGAAACCAAACACGCATTCTGCAAAACGCATTTTAAAAATTTCTAAGGTCTCCATGGCTTTTGCCAGACACATTTCATAGGCTTGATTTCCACATGTTCAAGGTGCAAAGGAGGGGAAAAGTCCAGTAGACAGACTTTACAATTCCATTAGGTTTATTTCCCCACTTTGCATAAATGTAGGTTTTATGTTGTGACAGAAAGGAAGAAAACATATGAACCTGTGTTTTCTGATAAAATACATTTTGGTTTTTTTATTTGCAATCTAAAGCAATAATAGTAATTCACCCAGAGCCCGCTCAGGATAAAAGGCTCATTAAAAGCTTAAGGTGCGTAAACTCTCCTGTGTGAGACTGAGTTCTTGCTGAGAAAAACTTAGCGCCGCTCCTAATAGTTCTGCCATGCTGTCAGACATTTCTTTTTTACTCAATGTGCCTCATGGCCTCTTGCAGCCTGTGAGGACCCCAATTTGTGATCCTTCTTTGAAGCCGTGATTGTCACACCTGCAGCAAGTTCAGCCACAGAATGTGGGACTGCCGGTAATTGGTTAAGTCACCCTAGAGTGTCTATTCTCTTGTCAGCAGACACCATCAGCCTAACACTTAAGTAGCAGCACAAAGATATATATTAATCTTTTATTTGTTCAGTTATCACAATTTCATCAATTAATATATGCAGCAGGCCCTACCAGCCATGACTGGAGTTTACGATCACAGTATTTTCCCCCACTAGTAAAATATGACTACAAAAGTGGCTATTGTTTGGCTTGATACAGTTGCAACTACAGTTCTTCAGTATTTCTGGCAGTGATAAGCCTTGCATCCAAATATCATTTTGTTCTAGGAGGGAGAGACTGTAAGACCTTCAGGACACTACCTCCATGACAGTTGTGGAAGGGGAAGTTGAAACTAATGTTCTTTCCAAATTTTTACCCTTCCACTATAATGCTTCTCCCAGTTTTGTGTGAGCAGTCTACCTTTATTTAATTCAGCTTGCAGCCACTTATGGCCTCTTCAGTCCTGGGAACTTACCACACACAAAGATGAAAAGTGACATATATCAAAGTTGAACAAAGGAAAAAGAGCAGAAGGATTAATTCAGTTATTAAGATTTTCATCTGACCACAGGAGGGCAGGATTTAGGAAAAAACTTTTTGGTCTCAAGGTCAGAGAAGATGAGATCAGAAAATATTTTGATGTTACGCTCTGATTCAAATATTATTCTGACTGAAATACTGAAAAATATTCCAATAAAAATAGTTTCAAGTATCCATAGCATGTCTTCCTGGCTACATCAGGCCACATTTGAAGTTCAACACCCCAACATTGGAGAACACTCAAAAGCAGGGTAATTTTGTGTTTGAGAGTGTGTTACACAGTCTGCTGTAGGAATCAGGTCTGTGCGTAGGTCCCAAGACTGATCTTTTCATTTCAGCCACTTCAAGGTGAAGGGAATGATCCAGGGACTCTTGCCTTGTAGATGTTAATCTCAAAATGGGTTAAGATTAGTTGTGTGAGCATCTCTACTCATTTTCAGGTTAACCAGATAACACTAGTATCTTCAATGTAAGAAGCAAGGTCAGCCAGCTCCCACCAAAGACTAGTGACCTGACTGTGTGAGTGCCCCTCCTCTAGACGCCTTTACAGTAGTGTTGGAAGAAGTATTTTAGCCACTGGCTTAAGGTCATCCATGTATTCAAGCAGTGGTCTTAGCTGAAGCTGGTAGACTTGCCTTCTCACCTGTCACACCCTAGATTAGACCAGTGCCTCTGTGTGTCTCCTGCCAGGGAAGGGATGCACAGAAGCTGGCATCCCTCAGACCTGATGGTATGTGAGTGCTGCTTCTTCACTTGGCCTCTGTGAAGAGATGAACAATTCAGCTTAAAGTCATAGTGTTTTGGACTGAGATGGAGGGAAGTACTCACTCCTGTACTCTACTATGTGGTGGTAGCTAACAGCAGCAAATCTATGAGCTCCACTGTTACCTGTAGCACAAAATACATCTCATTTGAAGTTAATATGTCTGAATTTGCACTGAAAGGGAGAGGAGCTAAAGGACCAGCACTCACAGTTAGAATAAGCTGAGAGGCAGTTTAAGAAACTACTACCTCTCAGCTGCAGCTAGTTGCTGCCTGCCTTCTGAGACTGGAGCCTGGCTGCAGCAGCATGAATTGGTTTTAACAGCTGCTCGCACCTCAAGTGTTAGAGCCCATTTGTTGTGATCACAGGCATACTCTGAATAAGCTGAAGATCATGACCTCAGCTGCCTGCCTGTGCAGGTGTTAACTCCAGATTCTCCATATCACAGCCTTCTAGAGAATGCACTACTCCTGACAACCAAACTATTTGTACCTCAAGCACTTCACAGAATCACAGGTTGGAAGGGACCTCAGGGATCATCTAGTCCAACCTTTCTGGGAAGAGCACAGTCTAGACAAGATGGCCCAGCACCCTGTCCAGAAGACTCTTAAAGGTGTCCAACATGGACGAGTCAACCACTTCCCTGGGGAGATTATTCCAGTGGTTGACTGTCCTCAATGTGAAAAATTTCCCTCTGGTGTCCAATCGGAATCTCCCCAAGAGCAACTTGTATCCATTCCCCCTTGTCCTCTCCATGTGACTCCGTGTGAAAAGGGAGTCTCCACCTTCTTTTAGCTACTCCTTAAGTACTGGTACATGATGATGAGATCCCCTCTAAGCCTCCTTTTCTCAAGGCTGAATGAACCCAGTTCTCTCAGCCTATCCTCATATGGCAGCTTCCCAGTCCTTTGATCATCTTGGTGGCCCTTCTCTGGACCCCTTCCAGCCTGTCCACATACTTTTTGTATAGAGGGGACCAGAACTGTACACAGGACTCCAGGTGTGGCCTGACAAACGCTGAGTAGAGTGGGATAATGACTGCCTTCTCCCTGCTGGTGATGCCCTTTTTGATGCAACCCAGCATCCTGTTGGCCTTCTTGGCCGCAGCAGCACACTGCTCATGTTGAGCTTTCTGTCCACCAGGACCCCCAGGTCTCTTTCCACAGAGCTGCTCTCCAGCCAGGTGGATCCCAGTCTGTGCTGCACTCCCAGATTATGTTTTCCCAGGTGCATGATCTTACACTTCTCCTTGTTGAACTTCATAAGGTTCTCGCTGGCCCAGTCTTCCAGCCTATCCAGATCTTCCTGCAGAGCAGCTCTCCCTTCTGGAGAGTCTACTTCCCCACTCAACTTGGTGTCATTAGCAAACTTCATCAGGATACAGTTGATGCCAGTATCCAGATCACTTATAAAGATATTGAATAAAGATATTGAATAACATTGGGCCCAATATCGATCCCTGGGGGACTCCACTAGTGACAGGTTGCCACTTGGAAAAGGAGCTATTTATCACCACCCTCTGGGTGCAGCCTGTCAGCCAGTTCCCCACCCACTGCACAGACCACTTGTCTAGACCATAACACATTCATTTATCCAGGCGGACACTATGGGGGACCTTATCAAAGGCCTTGGAGAAGTCCAGGTAGACAATGTCCACCACCCGCCCCATGTCAACCAGGTAAGTCACTTTGTCATAGAAGGCCACCAGGTTTATCAAGCATGATCTGCCTTTAGTGAAGCCATGTTGGCTTTTCCCAATCACGTGCTTCATTTGACTTGTGATGGCTCCCAGGAGGATTTGTTCCATAACTTTCCCAGGGATTGAAGTAAGGCTGATGGGCCTATAGTTACCCGGATCCTCCCTCGAGCTCTTCTTGTAGATAGGGGTAACATTTGCCTTCCTCCAGTCCTCCGGGACATCCCCCACCCTCCATGACTTCTCGAAGATTATGGAGAGCGGCCTTGCAATAATGTCAGCCAGCTCTCTCAACACCCTCGGATGGATGGCATCAGGGCCTGTTGATTTGTGGGCGTCAAGCTCCTGTAGTAATTCCTATACTAACTCTTCCTTCACCGATGGTGGGTCAGTGTTTGGATCAGTCGGCAATTTTGTTCCCGAAGCCTGGGACCCTACAGGGCTGGTAAAGACCGAGGTGAAGAAGGTGTTGAGGACCTCTGCCTTTTCTGCATCATTGGTGATTGCCTCTCCTTTTCCGTTTAACAGTGGGCCTATGCTTTCCTTCTTTTTCTGCTTATGGCTGACATGTCTGAAGAAACCTTTCTTGTTATTTTTCATGTCTACAGCCAGTTTCAATTCGAGTTGGGCTTTTGCTTTTCTGACTGCATCTCTGCACTCTCTGGCCATGCCCTTGTAGTTCTTGATGGATAATCCTCCACTCCTCCATCTCTGGTTGTTGCTGCTTCAACCCCCAGTGTTACTTCCTAGGAGAAAAGCAAAAGGATAGAAAGTATAGTGACAAAATTGGAAAGGTCTGGAGAGGAGATATCAATAAACAAATCAATCCTCTGAGAGACTACCTGTGCCACAAACAACTTTCCTAGGAGGAAGGGAGAAGATCTTATTAATGGCCAGAAATAAGTCTGTATGGTAGAGGGACTAAAAAGGAACACTGCAGGGGTTTCTACTCCCTCTTTCTATAATTTACCACTGGACAAAGAGTTAGACATAGTTCTCTTCTGCCAGTTTGTGAAATCTAAACAAAAAAGAAACCACTTCAAAACCAAGTAATAACCTATGGATATTCTGCCAGATTCCTGCCTCTAAGCATGTATATATGAATTTAAGACAAAAATTAGAACCTGTAGTAGTTTTTTTCTTGGTAAACTAACAAAATAGCAGAATGGTTGGACAAAAAGGACAATTTTAAACTGAGAGTAGTCATATTATTAGTGAAGATGGATAATGGCTACTACAGATTCCAGCAGTATTTTGACATGCAGATTTTTATAATCTGTGTACCACTTTGAAAGCTTCAAAACCACAGTTTAATCAAGAGTCCGGTGAAATAATAAACTAGTACAAATTGCCAAACTACACAGAGTGATTTACCTGAAGTTTTTCAGTTTTAGGAACAAACTAATATATGGTATGTAAATTATTGGGAAACTGAGTGCAGAAGCTTGACTGTGAACACTCAGACCACAGTACCATTGTCAAAACCTAAAGAGCTTTTAAAACTGGAGATTAGTGCAGATCTGGCAGAAGTAACTCTCCAAACAGAACAGAAAAAGCATGAAAGTGAAAGCAGAAAAACCCTGTATGAATATCTGTGGAAAAGCAACTGTAAAGACGTAGGACAAGAGACAAATGGAATCACAGAATCACAGGGTTGTTTAGGTTGGAAAAGACCCTTAAGATCATTGAGTCCAACCATAAACCTAACACTGCCAAGTTTACCACTAAACCATGACCCTAAGTAAGCGTCCCATCTACGCATTCAAGGATACTGACTCAACCACTTCCCTGGGCAGCCAGTTCCAATGTTTAACAACCCCTTCAGTGAAGAATTTTTTCATAATATCTAATCTAAACCCTCCCTGAAATAGGGCAAGGGCTAATGGTTTCAAGCTAAAGGAGGGTAGATTTAGAGTTTGCCCCCATCTTTCCTACAGTCCCCCTTTAAGTACTGAAAGGTCGCAATAAGGTCTCCCGGCAGCCTTCTCTTCTCCAGGATGAACAACCCCAACTCTCTCAGCCTGTCCTTGTAGGAGAGGTGCTCCAGCCCTCGGACCATTTTTGTGGCCCTCCTCTGCACCGACTACAAAAGGACCATGTCCTTCCTGTGCTGAGGGCTCCAGAGCTGGGTGCAGCACTCCAGGTGGGGTCTCACCAGAGCAGAGCAGAGGGGCGGAATCACCTCCCTCGACCTGCTGGCCACGCTTCTTTTGATGCAGCCCAGGATATGGTTGGCCTTCTGGGCTGTGAGTGCACATTGTTGGCTCACATCCAGCTTTTCATTCACCAGTACCCTCAAATCCTTCTCCACAGGGCTGTTCTCAATCTCTTCACCCCCCAGCCTGTATTGATACCAGGGGTTGCCCTGACCTGGGTGCAGGACCTTGTGCTTGTTCTTGCTGAACCTCATGAGTTTCTCACAGGCCCACCTCTCTAGCTTGTCTTGGTCTCTCTGGATGACATCCTTTCTTTCTGGTGTATCAGTGGCACCACTCAGCTTGGTGTCGTCTGCAAACTTGCTCAAGGTGTACCTGATCCTGCTGTCTATGTCACCGATGAAGATATTAAATAGCACCAGTCCCAGTTATGACCCCTGAGCGACACCACTTGTCACTGGTCTCCATCTGGACGTTGAGCCATCAACCACTACCCTCTGGAGGTGACAATCCAGCCAGTTCCTTATCCACCAAACAGTCCACCCATCAAACCCTTATCTCTCCAGTTGAAAGAGAAGGATGCTGTGGGGGACTGTGTCCAGATAGATGGCATCCGTTGCTCTTCCCTTGTCCACTGATGTAGTCACTCCACCATAGAAGGCCACTAGGTTGGTCAGGCAGGACTTGCCCTTGGTGAAGCCATGCTGGCTGCCTCATACCACCTCCCTGTCCCCCATGTGCTTTAGGAAAGCTTCTAGGAGGATGTGTTCCATGATCTTCCCCAGCACAGAGTTGAGGCTGACAGGATGGTAGTTCCCTGGGTATTCCTTTCTACCCTTTTTAAAGATGGGCACAATGTTTCCCTTCTTCCAGTCCCCAGGGACTTCACCTGACTGCCACGACTTTTCAGATATCATGGAGAGTGGCTTAGCGACTACATCAGTCAATTACCGCAGGACTCAGCGGCATCTCATTAGGTCCCATAGACTTGTGTAAATCCAGGTTCCTCAGGTGGTCATGAACCTGATCTGTCCTTACAGTGGGATGGGCTTTATCCTCCTGGCCTCCATCCTGTGGTCCATCAGCCTGGGAGGGGTGAGGAGGGAAGTTACAAGTGAAGACTGAGGCAAAAGAGTTGTTTAGTACCTCAGCCTTCTCCTCGTCTGTTGACACTAGGCCACCAGTCTTGTTCATCAGGACGGTATGCTTTCTTTGACTTGCCTTTTGTTTGACATACCCATAGAAGCCTTTCTTGCTTTTCTTTGCATCCCCTGCCAAATCCAGCTCCAGCCATGCCTTGGCCCTCTTGACCCCATCCCTACACAACCAGGCAGTGTCCCTACACTCTTCCCAGTATACCTGTCCCTGCTTCCACTGCCTGTGCAGTTCCCTTCTGCTCTTTAGTTTGACCAGCATGTCTCGACTCAGCCATGCTGGTCTCTTCCCTTCCTTGCCTGATTTCTTACACCTGGGAACTGAGAGCTCTTGCACTGTATGGAACATGTCCGTAAAGATCTGCCAGCTCTCTTCTTTCCCTTGCCCTTGAGGACCATTTCCCAGGGGGTCCTGCTGCCTATTGAAAGGTTGTTTTAAGAACTAGGATATCTTTCAAATTTGTTGCATGTGGAAGTAGGCAAACTCAGTTATTTAGGTACAAGCCTCTTCCTCCTGAAGTACCCATGTACTAACCAAAAAACCAAAATTGGTTCAGCAACATGGTGACCATTTAGATGTCAAACAAACAAACCCTGAGCATGTCTTAATGAAGTAGTGATGGCAACTGACTGCCAGATGCCAAAAGTTTAAGAACTACCTGTTCTCCATATGGTTTTCAAGGAAAGATACCATCAGTTTCTACTCGGCAAGGGAATCACTGCTTCACTGCATTTAGTCTCCAGGGTGGATACAAAGACAGCTGAGGATGTTGCATAGCATCAATTTGCAAGGAAGAATTTTGATGATGTTTGATAACAGTAATAACATGGATTTGATGTCTGACTGATGACCATCTCAAGAAAGGAGATGGAGGTGACTCATAGTCGCATTGGTCTTCTTAAAACTAAATTCAGTACTCTATATATATTAGAACATCATTAGTATTACAATATGTGCAGCATTTGGTTACCTCCTATGGACTATGCCATGAACCCTATTGGCTACAGGCTGGCTACACTTGAAAATACTACATCAGTTATATAGGCTTAGAATAAGCATTAGATTTGTAAATTGTCACAATATCTCTTATCTATCTCAAATATGTGTGAATCTTCAGGGTAACAACTGAAGAAAGCTAGAGCGTAAGTATGGTTAGATGTCATCTTTCAGCCATTGGCTGTATTAACCAACGTTCTCCTTTTTGTGTGTGTGTTATTATATGAATAAAGGGGTATATTTTTGCTAGCAAAGGGACATATGGTAACTGTTACTTATTGTCACAGTTGCCAGTGAGGCAAAAATACACCCAAGGTGAAAAAGAAAGTTTTGCTGTAACGTTAGTATTTTGAAGAATGAAATAGTTTCCTTGAAGGCAGTTATTTCTACTCTTCAAGTAGAAAGTAACCATAAGATCATAACAAGCACTCTTTAAAAGCTACTACTATTAGCCTAAAAGGCTGTCACTACACATTATGGTTTATATTAATTTTTTTTTAAAGTGTATGTACAAAGAGGATTTCCCCACCTCAAAATTGTGTTCATACAAAGTATGGAAACTGTACAGGAAAGAGATCTTCTAGTCAGAGAGAAACACACGAAAATATAGAAATGTACTACATGTCAGCCAACTCAGGTTGTGCACCGATTTCAAATCTCCAGGGCTGAGAAGAATCTGGTTACAATCTGTTCAGGATGTAGATTGACAGTGACAAACAAGGTGGTAAAAAGGCTGTAGGTCATTTGGACACACCCCCACAACTTCTAGGTAAACTCATACTCTGTGCATGATCTGCAGTACAAGACAGCATCCTATGTGAAAACTGATGAGTGACATTTATAACAAAAAAAGAGAAACTTTGCAACAGAAGGTTGCATCCAGAAAAGAAGAATTTACTGTCTATTGGCTAAACACAACCCTGGATTTATGACTTGGTAGGTATCTGCAATAAATGTGGGAAAGTAATGCAAGCAGCAAAGAAGAGACTTTACACAATATTTTTTGTATTTTGTAGAAAAGGAAGAGCTTTTCTGCTAGCCTATGCTTTTCTGTACATTACTCTTTGTTCACTTCATGGGAGATAAACACAGATCTAAATACTCTCATAAGTATCGGTGAAGGATTTGAAAAGGTTCAATATTGCAAACCATGTTTTTTCAGGCAGGGGGGACCCAGTCTACCTGCAATTAATTTATGCAGTTTACTTTGCCAATTTGTGGATTGTATTTTTTTCTCATGGAAAGGTGCATACTGGATTTGCTATTCCAGTGTTGTGTTGAACAGCAGAAACTGCAGATGATATTATCCTGACACAAGGAGAAAAGCAGAGATATTATTGAATGTAGTGGGCTTGCTTCATGTTTGCCATATGCTGTTGCTGCTCTGCAGTTTCATTTTTTACTTTTGTAATAAACTTATTAGAAATGTGTTTACCCTTTCCACTCACTACACAAGTAAAACATAATTCAGCTGTGTCACCACATCACAATAGCAGCACCAGTCTAACAGTAAAGATGAGCTGGCTGTTCAAATCACTAATGATACTGAAAGAAGTTTAAAAGGAAAATAAAATATATGCCCTGTCATTCCTGAATCAAGATACAGTTCCACAGAAGGTCTTATTGTGTCTTGTATTAATGCTTGATGTGAAGATGTGGCCTGTGGTCCCAAAATTATCATGGTCGGCAATGATGAGAGAAATAATAAAGAAAAATTAATGTCAAGAGTCAAAGCCTGTAACAACTAACAAACTAAGCCTCCAAGAACTAAAAACTTCAAAGATCAGACTAATTCTGAATGTTGAATAATAGCAGATTATATGTATCAAACAAGTACACTTGCATTCAAACACCATGGAGGATGAATATTCAAGAATATTCTTTCGATATTCAAATGCAGACAGACTGAAGAGGGTCAAAAGGAGGGCCACAAAAATGATCAAAGGGCTGCAGAACCTTCCCTATAAGGAAAAAATGAAGGAGTCAGATCTCTTCTTTCTGGAGGAGAGATGGCTCAGACGGACCTCATCAGAGTATTCCAGCATTCAAGGGATGGCTGCCAAGAGGACAGAGGCTCTCTCTTCGCAAGGAGCCACATGGGGAAGACATGGGGCAATGGGTACAAGTAGCATCAAAAGAGGTTTCAGCCTGATATAAGAAAGGAATTTTTTACAGTAAGGACAAATATTTAATGAAACAACTTCTCCAGGGTTGTGGTAGAGTCCCCATTGCTGGAGGTTTTCAAGATGCAATTGGAGGGGGTGCTAGATAATCTCATCTAGGCTCTCTTTCCCATGAAATGTTGGACCAGATGATCTTTCAATGTGCCTTCTAACCTGGACTGTTTCATGAATTTATGATTCTATGACAATATTGCAAATGCCATGCATAGGCCTGTGTACACAGGAAGAGAAAAACCCTGGAAGTGGAGCATGGTAATGCACATCTGATGAAGTTTGGTTAGTAGGACAAAAAAAGAACGTGGTTAAGGAGAGGATAAATAACCACTGGACCTTCAACATACCAGATCACGAAGTCAGTCAGCATTAAGACAATTGCCTTTTGTTACAAGAAACGTGTTCACCAATTTAGAAACATAAGTTTTCTACAAGGTATAAATGAGACACCAGGCACGGTAAGGCATAAAACAACAATCCTTTTCAAGGAAAAAGGAAAATGAATTTGTTTCCATGCTAGTTAAGATGTATCCAATAACATTAAAGCAGAAACTAAATATAATGATAGAATCTGATGTATATGTGCAAGTTATGACAATCATATTTGATTTTGCTAACTTGTGTAAATATGAGAGGAGGCAAGTGAAGAGTAATAGTTTTTCAGTAGACAGGTCTGGAATGCAAAGCAGGTTTTCAGTCTGTTGTCTGAAAAGCAGATTTGTCGCCTGGTGTGCAATGGTCAGTAATCACACTCTCAGGAGAGACATTGCTAATTTATTTCAGGGTTGCACAAACTTGGGTGCTCAGTAGTTTTCCACAAATCAAGGACCCTGAAGCTGGCTTCTTCATTATATTTATACAATAAAGTCATACATATTCTGCCTATCTAATGCATATTCATTCTAATCTACATAGGTTGCATAATGTCATTAAGTCACTCCTCTTGGTTCCACTTCAGATCCTTCTGTGCATACCTTCCTTTCTTCGGGGCTCCTTGGTGGTCTCTGGTGGTCTTTAAGATTAAATACCTTTACTCTTTTAATCCATATATGGTCACATGTCAACAAAGAACAATTTAAGGCTATTTTCTCTTGCCAAGTCTCCTCTGTTTTCTTCCAAAAGGAATGTTTGTCCTTGATTAAATGGGTAATGGTGTTGGCCAAGATACCCTGTCTCTAAGCTTAGGTTAAATATTAGAACATCAAACAATGCTTGATCAAAAAGGAGTCTAGATTCACACTAAGTAAACATAGACAATATTTCCTTTTTACAAGGGGCGTTGTTCCCTTATAAGATCACTAGCTAGAGAATGGTATCCCAGGACTGGGGAATAAAAGCTTCAGTGTTGAATCACCTGTGCTTGCAACTGTTGTTAATGCTTGAATAGTGAGTAAAGAATATTTTTGTAGAAGGTCATGGCTCAAACACCATTTGAAATTCTCACTTTCTATTGAAAAGATAAATTAGGAGCTTAGTTTACTTTATTCAATAGAAAATGACAACTGTAGAGGCAATAATTGCATCATAACCGACAAGAGAGTGGAATGGAGGGAGAGAATATGATTGCTCAGTGCAGGAAACTTACTCAAAACAAAAATGTTATTTTGCAGAGTATAACTTGCACTGAGTGTTTTCCAAGTATCAGTTAAATTATGTTAACTTCATCTAACCTGAGGCTTTTGATCTTTCTACTAGGACCTTCTAGAGGACATAACATTGCATAACCTCCCTTCTCTTCACTTACATAACTTATTTAAGAAATGTAATACTTTTAAAATAAGTAATGTGTTTCAGCACGCTTATTATCTATTACTTCTAAAATAGCTCAAGACAAAGCTGACAATATGTCCAAACAAGCAACAGTTGCTTGCCAATAACTTTCTCCTGTATGTTTAAAACAACTGCTAAGAAAATCACAGGCCTGAGGGCCCTATAAGCAAAGTCCTTTTATTATAATTATTTTTTAATAAAACAGTGTATGTCTTTATGTTGGCAACTTATCCTAGCTTGTTGCAATTCACCCCAAAGCATGGCAAAAAGTCTACATTTTCACCAAAAAAACTTGACACTATGAATAGGTCTTGTGCTTGCTCTTCTTACCCACAGATGTTGACTTTAAGTTCATAAACATTCTTAACTTCTGAAAATCATATAAGGCAGAAATTGGTTTGTGGTTCATTACAAGGAGAATTCTGACATTGTCCCAGATGATGCTGCAGATGCTCTCTCCTAGTTTTTTCTAAACCTGCATCTTTGATCTCTTTGGACTCAAATTAGGGAGTATGTCTGGCTAACAGTGCATTTGAATGTTTTCCGATTACAAAGCTGTATTAAATACTTAGCAGCTTGGACGCAGAGTTGTTCTTCCAATTGTTTCCTGCTGTATGAGGGTTGGGCAGACAACAGTCTTAGTGATGAGCATAAACTACTTTCTCTGTGACAGAAACCATGTCATTCAGCTAAACTAATTCTACAAGTTGTTGACTGTAGACTTAATATTTTATAAAGGCTGAGTCACTGCTGCATTAATGGCAGTCACCACTAAGACAATTTCAGCCAGTCTTTCTGAACACAATCCTAGCAGAGGGTGATATGTCTTAGTGATCAGCACCAACAACACAATAAGGAGTAATTCATATTAAGATATAAAGTCTTTCATTTTATTTAAAACCATAACTTCTGCACCTTGCTGGAAATTATTCAGATTTTTATTCCCACGTGTATGAAAACTCTCTTCAAAGAAACCTACATAATTCTGTCAGTTTTAGAGTGCTGAATACTCCATGTTGAAATTCAAACATATAATGGCCAGGAATCAGAATTTTCTGAAAGGAGGTTTTAGTGGACAACTGTCTTTAAAATTCAAGATCATACTCTGTTTACTATACCAAATCCGCTCTTCAATGATTATCATGGAATGAGAGCTAGCCATTCACATTTGTATGCCTGCCATTTTTATTCAGCTAATTCTTCATCAATCAATCAGAGGGGAGCAAAAATAAAACCTTATGTCTCCTAGTGTATCTGGACTTCAGTGAATACGGCTACAGTAGCATGACCCTGAATAGCAAGGCTAAGCAGAAGCATTAGTCAACTTTGATGTTTGCTTTTATGAAACTTGCAGGCAGATAATTCCCAAAAGATACTGTTTTCTCTAGGAAAGTGAGGAAGCCTTCCTTTAACTGGGTGGCATTATTCAGCTGGAAGGTGAACATGAAAATAGTTTCCTGAGCAGTTGGCTCAGTTGTAGAGCTGAAGTCATGGGTAGTGAGGGTCACTGTGCTAAAAGGCAAAGTCTCTCAGATCTATAAAGTTACTTCCTGTGGGTTTAATCAATAAAAAATACATATTCTTTCTACAAACGGTGAACAAGCTTAGGCTGCTTTCATGGAAACTATCAGAGTTTTAGCAGAGTTCAAGATTAATCACAGCCTGTAAGCTGGGGCTTCACTTCTTGGCTGGAGCCAGGTTTACCACCTACTTGATCACATTCCAGCTGATTAGACAACACTTTCCTGTTGGCTACAGAAACTAAAACATCTGTTTAGTGTAAAGTTTGTAGAAAGTTGTTTTGCTGCCGTGATGACTTCTTATGTGCTGTTTTGGTCCTGTGAATCATGAAAGCATCCAAACATCACACATCTGCAGTGTTACCTCACAGGGGTAAGGAACATCTGATCACTTCACATCTAAAAAGCCAGTAGAGTTCTGTTGAACAGTTACATTTTTAAGAGAAATTTCTAAGTGTAGGCAGCAAATGCTTGATCCTTTTCCTTGTTTGCTTGTTTGTAGCAACAGGAAATGCTGACCATTAAACACATTTTATTTGTCACGTGGTTATAACTCCTGAATTTTGGTTATTTGCTATTTCTTTCTTTTTTATGATCACACATTTTCATTTTGATGTTCATACACTTTGTAATTACTTCTTGTTTGGGCTACAGAGAAATGAAGCAACAATGCATAAATTAGTAAATTTACATGGGATAATCAAGCCTCTTTAATATTGTAACATTTGAGTTACACCTACATTTTTCCCATCCTTTATGGGGGCTGAATAGTCATCTTATGACATTTAAATTAAATGATATTGCTATTATAAAATATGTGCCATGTGGGATAATTTCATCAAAGTTTTTAGTTTGCTAAAGTGAAAGCAGAACCCTTCAATATTGTGCCAGGGAAAATAATTTTAACATCATTTTTTATGTCTGTTTTTATGTCATACTCTCTGTTCCCATTATTATTTCTTACGTGCTACATACAGATACCTGTTGATGAGTAGTAGTTTCCAAAATATCAGGAACTTCACATCAACTCAATCACTTGCTTCCCCTGTCAAAAAACCCAAACAAATAGATAAGACCCAAACTGCCTAAATTCTGAATTGAAATGGCATTCACATACATGTCTGCTTGTTTTTAAGCACCTCCTGCCGTAAAATACCTCAAATGAATCAGAATCGTAGAATACCTTGGGTTGGAAGGGACCTCCAAAGATTATCTAGTCCAACCATCCCCTGCAATGATCAGGGATGTCTTTATCTAGATCAGGTTGCTCAGAGCCCCATCCAACCTCACCTTGAATGTTTCCAGGGATGGGCCATCTACCAGCTCTCTGGGCAACCTGTTGCGTTGTTTCACCACCCTCACTGTAAAAAATTTCTTCCTTATATCTAGCCTAAATCTACCCTCTTTTAGTTTGAAACCATTGCCTCTTGTCCTATTGCAAGAGGGCCTGCTTATGAGTTTGTTCCCACCTTTCCTATAAGTCCGCTTTAAGTACTGAAAGGCCCAGAACACTCTTTAATGTGCAGAGCAATACTATGCAGCACTTCACTCTCAATTCCCAGGCAGCTAAGCTAGCTATTGGGGAGAAGGGATGGCCCCTTTTACAATCCTACTGTGCTTCTGTGTTTTATCACCCAGCAAGTGCTAGGAAGAAGTTTGATAGGACTACTAACAGTCATTTTTACATTAAGCTTATGAATCTTTTGCTCCTCATTGAAACCACATTGAATAGTGATAAAACCAAGTATAATCCAACCATCAATTCACATTTGCTCTCTCCCTCTCTCCAGGCAAGACTATGCATTTCTGTTGGTATATGCCTTCAATGTTATGATTTCATTTTCCATCAGCCTTAGCAGCTTTGACTAATTCAGTTAAGGACCATTGTCCCAGAAAAAAAAATACTGTTACAAAAAATGTTATAGTTTCTCTCTGAACAAAGCTAATAAATCCACACTGATATTCAATAGAAGTCTAGGTCTTTAAACAGGCTAATTCCAAATTCACCCCATAGATCTATCTTCAGGTTAAGAGTTCAGACTTGAAATTAAATTAGAACTGCAGTGAAATTATAGGAATATGATATTCAGCTGAAGTCAGCTAATGCTGTTCACTTCTGTTTGCTTCTGAGTTGCTAGCTTTACCTTTGCCGTCCACTGGCTTTCTTTCTGATAGTGTAAAAAGAGGCCGAAAACTGAACAGCCAATGGAAAATGAATTTATGGAGAAATCTTGTAAACTCTCAATTGTTGTTTTATGCCTTAATCTCAAAAGGATTGCTTGCCACTTTCACCAGTAGTATACTGAAGTTAGAACACTGAATTATAAAAAGTCATCCAATTTTCCATTTTCTCACAGCTAAACCTGTCCATAGAAGGGAAAGAGAACCTACGGTAAAAGTACCTTTCTCCTTTTCCATTTAATTACTGATGCAGAAATACTAATAAAGGATTAACAGCCACAGATCTATGTAGGTAGGGATTAAAAATGGACAAGAGCTGGTGCATTTTGATGATGTATTAATGTTTTAATTCTCTAGGATTTTAAGTAGTGCAAACATACACAACCTTGTTCTTGCACTTATCTTTTAAGAGGACTTGCTTCTAGTCTAGTCTAATCTAGTCCATTCCAGTCTAGTCTAGTCCATTCCATTCCCTTCCAGCCTAGCCCAGACCAAAACAACCTAGCTCACCCTAACATTTACCACCCTACCCTATCCCACCCCACCCAATTCTCCTTTTTACTAAGCATGTATCTCAATTCCCGGTACTGTGATTTGTGATCTACTCTTCTTCTCCTCAGTTAGGAGACTTGATAGTTATACTCTGCCACTCACAGGATTATGGGGTTTTGCTTTTGGCTTTGTAAAAGAGTTTGCACAGAGCTGTTTTTTGATGCTAGCACAGGAAAGGTAAAAGTGCTTTACTCTGGGAACGGAGGGTTGTCTAATTTGTGGTGATTCTTAGCTTCCCTGGAAGCTTGTTGCACAGTAGTGGCCTTAAGAAAAACCGTTACAGACAAGATTACCACTCTAACAGAAGTTTCTACTGTACCTGAGAAGCGGAGCTGTCACTTCAGTTCTCCAAACATGGCATAGGAACTCATAATATCATGTTTCCAAAGATTTTGTTTCAGGAAATAATTTGGGAGCTGTTGTGATCTTTCCTCAAGACACTTAACCTTTTATGTAGTAAGCTCCACTGTTACTGATCTTGACTTTCATCTCAGAGAAGCACACTGTAAATATAAAATATGAATATGTATCGTGGAGAAAAAATGGGTCCCACCTGGAGATATTAAACTATTGTTGCACAACTTTTACCTCTGTTCCTAAGCCAGACAGGTTAGCCACTAGCTTCTTCCTTTTAATCTTCTTGACAGTCCCTCTCACAGATTACCTTCTACTGATCCTCCAGGATTTTTTACACATTGTCTTCTTTTAATTCTCTTGACAAATGAGTATGTGATTCAAATTCTATTTTTCCCTTCAAATATCAGTAGCCAAAAATATTCAGACCTATATATGCTCCAAATATGTTTACATGCTCAGTATTTCAGTTTGGAAGTTTATAGCAAATAAGGCAAAAAAACCCCAAACCACCTCATTTTTAAAAGTCCTGTGGAAAGCCTATGAAAGGATTATATATCAACAGCCATCCTCTATATTCCAAGGAAAAAATATCAGAAAAGCAAAATATCTTTAATGTCCAATTTTAACAAAAGTACAAAATGAATTAAAAGGACGTAGAAAGTGTTTCTGGTTTACTTTAAATATAAACCATAAATTTGTCTTTAATTTACAAAGCAAAAATGAACTGAAGAACTCAAAATCATTCGTATACAGATAGGGCTTGATTTCATCTGGGTAATGATACCAACTGATATAAGTATCAACAGCAGGGTAGTGACTGTGGTGTAAAGTTGTTGTGACACTACCTTTCTTGGATCTATGCTTCCTCAGGCTACAAAACTCCACAACAGGGTAGCATTGGTTGGAAATCATACATTGCCTGAGAGCTGAAGCCAGTGCTTTTCTGTGGGCAGGTTCTGGACTCTATCTTTCAGGATAAAGCTGCTCTTGTCTTGAAGAAATCTCTCAAATCAAGTACTGCTTTTACTGGGTGAATGCCAGGGAAGTAAATGAAACCTATAAATATAGCCATGGTAGAGCACATCCGGACTCCCAAACATCAAAAATGACATAAAATTCATATACTATCTGTCTACTGTAATAACTTCTAATTAGGTACTATATCTTTTTTCACTGTTATGTTTCATGAATTTCTGTATGGTATCAGGGCTGGGAAAATTCAGATACTCTCTGCCAAATTGCTTCTGGATGAGCCCACTGCATTAAATTAGCAAGCTTTCAGAAGAACATACTAAAATTACTTTTTTGCTAATATATTTTTAAAGTCTTGCTGCATCAGTAGCTTTCATATCTAATGCTAATGAGAAATGATGAATAATTGCTAATACAACTACCAACTGAAGACAGCTTGGCAATCTGATTGGTAAAATTAGCATTAATATAGCTGAATGAAATATTGCTGATATATTATAAAGGATTTCCTACCAGGAATGCATACTACTGTTAGTTTTCCAGGGTTACAGCTAAAAGATAGCTGGAGTAAGGTTTCCATACTCTTCTGCTCCCATGTCTGCAAAGCCAAATCCTGACAAGATTCACATGGTGTGCAGTACTATCCAATTTTACTCATGGGTGAAGTAGAATTAGAACTGGGGCAGAACTTGGCTGTTTATTTACGGAAATAACATTCTGCATTCTACATTTCTTGACTCAAAGCAAACATATTTCTTATTTGGTAATTTTCCTGGATATCTGAATGAACATGTTGTTACCTGTGGCAGCATGATTACTGTTCCGCTGTCTACAGAAGAGATTAAATAGAACTTAAACTCTCACAATACAAAGACTTCTGGAGTTCAGGGAGGGCATACACTCAGCTTTACCCTATGGAATTTATGGCTTAGTGTTTGGACTCTTATGCAATCTGGGGCAATATGTATGCAATCATGATACAGTTTTATATTTATTTTTGATATACATTAAAGCTATAGTGTATATGATAACATTTAAGGTATTTAATCCTGGTTGTTTCATATAAAGAAAAAAACCATAAATACTTTCATCCTTTATCCTGAGAGATTTTAACAGAAGAATCTTGTGGTGGTGGTGATTAAAATAAAAAGCTGCTGATTTTTTGTTTATGATAAGGCTTAGTATAACAAACACAAATAATTTTTTTTTTTAATTAATTTATTAGGTATTATCTACAGGGCATTTTGTTTCTCTGTTTATTTTCAGTGAAAAGCAAAAGCAAGTTTTTCACAGCATGACAATCATTCCTCCACACTTACTGTTGGGAAAAAGTGCTTAATACCCTTCTGGCTTTCCTTCTGATAACAGAATTCTTTTCTCATGCAATTAAAAAATACCCATTATCTGAGGAAGTGGTTCAAGGTCAGGCATAAGTACATTCTTCCATCTTTCCTTTTCCTGAGCTAACATCAGGACAAATCTTCCCATTCTTCCTCTGTTTTCACATTTGGGACACTAGAACTATTTGAATTTTATATTTTCTGTTGTGAAGCCTGTATTTTCATAACTTGCTAAAGAAAGCTATTGGAGAAAGCAGTCCATTACACAACCGTTATAGCACAAGCACTAACAGTGTGAACTCCTCATCTTGTTCTGCCAAGATGCTCGTGAGGACTCAGTAATCAATGGCACATGACATATTTGTCCCCATGCCTTTAACTGTAGGACAAATTCAGATATCAATTACTAGAAAGCCTTAAATAATATTTTAGCATATTGTTTATGTCATGTTTCTGTGGAGACTGCAGTTGCCTTCAAGCTTTTTTATTACAGGTCGATTTCTACTACATTAAGTGAAAATTATTTGATTTCAGGTATTTCAGAATCAGATCTTTTCAGTGTCATGTTTTTAGCTGGGATAGAGTTAATTTTCTTCACTGCAGCTGCCATAGTGCTGTGCTTTGGACTTAGTATGAAAACAGTGTTGATAACACACCGATGTTTTAGTTGTTGCTGGGTAGCGCTTGTACTAGTCAAGGGCTTTTCCAGCTTCCCATGCTCTGCCGGCTGCACAAGGTGCCGGGAGGGGAGGGGACACAGCTAAGAGAGCTGATCCAAACTGGCCAAAGGGATATTCCATATCATGTAACATCATGCCCAGTATGTTAACTGGGGGGAGCTGGCCGGGGGAGGGAAGCAGAGATTGCAGCTCCAGGACCAGCAGCATCGGTCAGTGGGTGGTGAGCAGTGGTATAGTTTGTGTTTCTGGATTTTTTTCCTTTTTATTATATTATCATTATTGTTATTACTATAATAATAATAATAATTATAATTATTATTTTATTGTAATTGTTAAACTGTTCTTGCCTCAACCCACAAGTTTTCTTCCTTTTGTCTTTACTCTTCCGATTCTCTCCCCCATCCCACAGGGGTGGCGGGGAGTGAGCGAGTGGCTGTGTGGTGTTTAGTTGCCAGCTGGGGCTGAACCACAAATAAATCCCGACTTTGTGGTAGTCAGTACTTGCACTTGGGTCTTCTTTCATGATCTTTTGCATGTCCACTGAGTTCCTTGAGTGAGGCTTTTATCTGCACCATTACCACTGTTGCGTATTTTCATTTTACTTCTGGTACTAGGTGTTACTCAGTAAGCACTAAATGCCAAGGAGTACGACAGAAGGCTATCTTTTCCAGTGCCTGTTAACCACTCAGGATTGGTGACACAAGCTTCAGTGGGACGTAACAACCAAGTTGCAGCTGAACTCTTGAAGCAGCTTTCCTGACTGCTTCAAAAACTGACTGCCAGTATTGCATACCGAACAGATAGTCTTTAAACTCAGTTGGCTCAGCTGTGGAAGTCTTTGTGTTCTTGCACTTAAGGTTTTAAAAATAAACATTGCGATCCCTGTTCTGGTATTGCTAGTGCTTTTCATAAAAATATTGCAGTCTTAAAGCATAAATAATCTCTAGTTGATCTGTTGAACTGTTTTTCTGTACTTCTGTGAGAATTCCCAGCTCTAGCAATGAGAGGTCAGGGTGGTGTAAGGAGTGATGCATTTTTGCTTACGGTGTGACAAACATAGTAAGTAGTTGAATGCTAATTCAGGCTATCATCTTTAATTAGGGCATCAAGACTGGAATGAACAGTCTTCACTCTGGAATTGAGTACTCATGATCAAAGCAGAGCTACCTTATTTAAATAATTTAAACGGAGATCAATTTTAATCAAAGTTCATATTGAGTATTGCATACGAAAATGACTACTTTTTTTCTTTAAATTTTGATGTTACCATGCAAATGAGCAATTTCTTTGCTCAGAGATATGTGGCATCTGGCTGGCAATATTCCTTTAGGGCTGAAAATTTCAATGAATATCTACTTAAAGCTGGCTGCATGACTAACATCTTCCATGCAGTTGAGAAGTCAGGAATTTGTCTTCCTGCTTTTTCAGGTATGTGTTTTATTGAGATTTAGATACCTTCCGATTCCAAACGGTTTTAATGTTTTCTCATTTACTAAGTATAAGAATTTATATTTACAGAGAAATTAGAGACAGAAAAGTTGGTCAAATTATTTGCTTCAGAGAGGATAGGTCTTCATTAGGAAAAATTATAATAGTTTAGTTTAATATTTTTTAAGTTTCTGTGAGGAAAAAGTTTTTAATCAGAGACATGTCAATATGCAAACCAGGAAGAGATCATGGATACATGTACCTGGACTCTTCCAGAGATATGCATTCATATGCAGACATTTACATACCCAGAAGCACACCTGAGATCAGAAAATTAATGCAAAACCCTTTATCAGGTTTACAATGCAATACAAATGAAGAAAGATGCAGAAAAGCACACACTCTTTTTACTGGAGTCACTGATAATACTAGCTGAAGCCTGGAAACTTTTCTAATAAATAGGCTCACACCAGGTCATGCATATAGGATTAATGTTGTAAACTTCTGGAGGACAGAGTGTCTTTTTGTTCTGTTCATGCATTGTGCATCTTAATTCATAAACTTGATTTGCTGTGGCAACAGAAGAGAAGAAACCTGAGCTTACCAGTTCAGCTGATTGTGGACCAGCTGTTCCCCAGTAGAACAGAGTTCCGAAAGACATTGCTGACACCTTCTTTCATTGCTTCTTTTAACCTTCATGTTGTGTTCTAGTTCACTTTCTGGAAATGTAATACCCCAATTGGTTGGAAGCTTCTGAAATCTATTGAGTTATTTTCTCCAGTATGTAGTAGCTATGAATATTTAAGCAAGAGTTCAAGTTCACCTCATAGCAGAGACTGGAAACAAAGGAAAAATATTATAGCTAATGAAGTAGAAGACAATGTTGATGCACCATCTAGTCTATTCTGCTTCATTTATCCACAGAATAGTGGCTTTCATGAAAGGACATGGATCTTTGCATGTCTCAGGAATCTTTTTCAGTTTTATATTTTTCAAAACTTAACAGTTTCTTTGTGAACACAGATTCTTTCATTTGGCCACTGTTATCATTTCATCATAGGATTTTGGTCATATTAAGCATCCTATAAAAATGAATGGGTTTGTACCCTGTCTGCCAGTTACTGTTGCTCCTAAGGAGACATCCATTTGTACTAAACAGCGGTATATTCTCCTCAGCTCAATGTTAAATATCCTGTTGCTTATTCTCTCCCATGTCTTGCTAACACAGGGAGCCAAGGATGAGCTGAGATAATTGTTGGTAATGAGCCTTAAGAGATGTGTTTGCAGCATGGAAGCCTGCATGCTCCTGTTCTAGGGGTGGAACCTGAAAAATAGTCTGGTCTAGCCTTCAGGTTCCTAAAGTGTCAGTGCAAGAAAAACAAGTTGTCTTTTCATTTCAGAAAAATTTTTATCCAGAAAAAGCTTAGCACAAGCTTTTTTATGTGTAAGTTTTATTGGGAAAACCTCTCAATGCTTATCATGTCAAGCATATACATTGTGACCATAACACTGTTTTTATTGTATAGAGAATATTCTTGCTCATAGTGTCTGAACACTGACAGAGTTTTGCTAGCAACAAATTATTTTAACATTTCCTCATGTCTAAATCATTGCTTAGTAAAACTACAAACAACAAAGTTGTTTTGTAATAACTGGGTGCTCAAAGGTCATCCAGCCATATTTACCACATAATTCTATATTCAGTAACAAACAGAAAAAAGTATCTATCAGTATAGAAAATTAAGAATTGCCACCGTCCTTCACACAGTAAGTGCATAGCAGAATTAATTTAGTTTGAGTTTAATAATCAGAGATTATAATTTCATGCTAATCTAAAATGTTGCCCTCACTGAGAATAAGAAATTATTGACCATGACTGAAGATTGCAGAGTATCGTCTTAGCTTTATATAGGAAAAGTATCACAATACTGGTAACATTTCAAAATCAGTCCTAAAAAGAGTAATTGAAAGTAAGGAACACACTCCTTCAAATGCAGGCACAGGTAAACAAGGTCCTTCAAAAAAACCACATTTTTTAAGGTGCAATAAAAAATATCTTTATAAAATTAAGCCAGAAGGAAAACAAAACAAAAGAAAATGGAAGAACACAAGGTTAAAGATAAGCAAAGTATGCCTTTTCTTATTTGATCTAGACAGTATGTTTTTTTTCAGGGCTGAGCAGAGGTCCCCCATCTAATTTTCAGGTAGAGGCTAAAGAGCAAAAAGAGGATCACCAATTTGTTTTCTATCCTTCTACATTCTGAGAGCAACTGAGAGTTAATAAGGACATTTTCTATTACATGTGATAGCTGTGAGCCCTCACACACATTCTTGGTGTATTTAGATGCACAGTAGGAAGGTTCACACATCTGACAAGGTACAAAGAATCAATTTACAGCAAAAAGAAACATCAGATATTGGCATTTAAACACCACCGCTGTAGGTACTTTGGAGATACCTCAAATAAATTAGAAAGACCTAATCTTTAAAACGGGATGGAAGGAATGCAACTTCAGACTTAATATGCTTTTGGTTTTGACTGGTACTTGAGTAAATTTTATGCTTATATTAGACTGAGACTAAAAAATATATTGCTCCTTTACTGTAGAATTTGTGTATTTAAAAAAAAAAAACCTGATCAAAAATTACAAACCAGAAAGTTTTTCCTAATAAAATGTAAGATTTTTTTTTAACAGAAATGCTAATGTGAAGGTTTCTTATTCCAGAATTTTGAAAATTCCTGGGTTTATTTTCCTTTTTTCTCCCTTATGTTTTGCTGTATGCAACATAAAAAATGTCGATGTCTCCCTTGGGTTTTTTATTTCAGAAGTTTTTGCTCACTATGTCTTCTCAATGCTTCGTCTGTACTTTGAATCATAGAAAAATCATTCAATGAAATTAAAAATTCTATAAATTCTTCAATGGCTTATGAAAAAGGCTTGTAGATGCATTATCACCATAATTCTGTTGATGTACCATAATAGTCTCTTGTAGTACGGGCTAAAAATTAAGTCACAAAGGTGTTTAGTGACTTGAAATTAACGGTCATTAATAGGTCAAATGCATCCTGACAAAAAAAGGACCAGTACAATTCTCTGTAAAGTTGACATTAATATTTTGCTCTGATGCTAAAGCTGAATTTCCCTCAAAGCTTGCTACAAAATCAATTGTTTATAAAAGAAAGGTATCTGTTTAGTGTACTTTCTCTAAAGCTTAGAAATGTCCTTTCTCTTTTCTAGGGGCACTTCAGGAGAATAATATATAGAGCTGCACTGGGAAGCATACAGCAAAGGTTTATATAGCAGATTCATCCTTTTATGTGATCTCACTAAAAGCATGGAATATGGCTCACCAAATATCCATGTAATTGCCTGGGAATGAGTAAAATATCATTTCACTGCAGGATAAAGTGTACCATTTAAAGTGCAAGTGCAGGCCCTAGGGTAATATTGACAAAGTGGAGTTAAATTATGAACTAATACCTCTCTCTAGAGGACTGGAAAGATATACCAGTAATCCCAAGAATAGTACCTGTTTCCACTCATGGCAGAAATAGTACATACCAGAGAATTCATTATTTTTACATAGCAAGCTCTGTAAATGCTTTTTATGAAAAGTAAACCATAAAACACTGGGAATAGCAGCACAGAGCTGAGAAACAAACTGGTTTCCTGAATGCCTTTTCTTGCACAGTGGAGAGCATAAAATGGACATAATTCTTCATTGGGACTGCCTGCTCTCAGGCAGGGCTCTCAGCTCACTGAGAGCTGGAGTAATCTGCTCCAGCCTTCATCCTCCATCTTAGGAGGACTACCTACATGAAAAGCAGGGAACGTTTGTGGCTGCAGTGCCCTCGGGTATGGTTACTTTCCTCTTTCCAGAGTAGACAGTAGCTGAAGTGCCCTTTTTTTTTTTTTTTCAGGTAAGAAATCTCAGAACAAGGGATAACAACAGCTGAATGAATGCCAGAGTATTTTTCACTAGAAAGGGAGAAACAGCTGTAATATTTTGAATTATATGATGCATTTAAAAGTTATGGTACAATGGTAAACCAGTACAGGGGTCCTCCCAGTTCTTGTTAATTTATCTTGAGAGTAACTTAGCTTCCTCATGCAGACACTCACCATTCTCTGCATGAAGACCCATTGACTGTTGGATGAATTAAGCCTACATGGGGATAAAAATCAGTGTGTTGCATATCTGCTGGATCCAGCTTTCTGACTACACAAAAAAGGGCCTTTTTTCTTGAAATTTAGCTCACAACATAAAAGTAAGGGAAAATTGCAGGAACGGGGGAAACAACAGAGGTATTTTATGAAAGACAAACCAGGATTGATAAGCTAGTTAAAAATATATGATAAATATATCCATTTAAACGATGGTGTACATCTTATCATTGCCCAGATCTCACAATAGCCAAACATGGCTATGATTTTTTGCTTTGCATTTCTGATAATCCAAATTTCTGATTTGTGTCTTTTATATACGGAAGCAGACTTGTAATAGTCTGCTGCTTGGGGCGCATTCTTTTAGAGTAACACATGACAGTGTTTTATCACTCACTGATTACCTCTAAATTCCTGTGGTCATCTGCCACTTTTCAGTATTGCTGTTTTTAATTATATGCATTGGAACTGATATTTCCTTTCAAAGCCTCATGGAAATTGGTGCTGAAGGAGCTACGCAATGGGGTTAGAGTCTGCACATGTGGCTCTGTACCTTTCTCCAGTACCACACTGGATCCATGTGTGTTTGTTGGACATCTAACAGCTACTAGATTTTTGTTTTCTCTCCTCAATACATCAGGAATATTAAAACCTAATAACTTTAAGATAGATGCAGCATCCATTCTAATCAAAGCACTACCATTGGCCTGAACCTGCCAGTAAGCTCAGATGCGTAGGCCTTGTTTCCCTAAATGGTATAAGCTGCCTTCTGCCTATCACAGGGTGAACATGTGTCCAGGTGGTCTTTGTGGAATGGGTGATGCATTCTAAATTCAAACTCCAGATTACCTGAAGGTAACTGGGTCATGTGATCATGCCTTTAGACAGGTCTTTTGAATTTATTTTTACAGCATGTATTTTATCTTTTTTTTTTTCCTTCTGAAATTTATTGGTATGCGGCAATTTACTGTATATGCTTTTTAATGTAAATAAATTAAACATTCTGTAATAGAGAATTCTGCAGTGGTTTTAGTTATAATAATGCAATGAAGAATAGACAAGGTGAAAGCTAATTCTTCAGTAAAACCACCTTTTCACCATCTCTACATCTCATTAAATTAACAAGCTTCTCAGACTGACCTTACCTAGTACGAAGACTTTTTGTTGTTTAGGCCATTCTCCTGTAAAGCTGACTCTGGTGTAGTTCAACATTGCTTTTTTGCTGATACTCATTTTCACAACTAGTGAATTTTGAAGTATTAATCATGGAGGATGGTTACATGAAATTATGCATTTTGTACCTGTCATTTCACCTTTTTAGTATTCCTAATATTCATTTTTCCCTTGCTCCCATGTAAAATGAAAAGGCAGTGGTATGGGGATTGTCCCTGTGGAATGTGGATGGTCCAAGGGAAGATTCTTGCAGGAACTTTTGTAATCCAAGGAAGATGTACCTGAAAAGAGACTGTGGGAGAGGCAAGAGGAGGAGAATGCATAGAAGGGACATATAACTGATGGCTCCTGAAACAGACTGTCTCTTTCCACAGGTACTTCCCATGTATTTGTACCACTTCCATTTCAGTCTCTTGTACCTCTTAGGTAAAAGATTCATATAAATGTCTCACTGCTTTGAATCTGTAAAAAACTTCTGATTTCTCCTGAGTTCCTTCCATTTGCATCATGACATTTATGCACTTATTGATCTTTTACCAAGTGCTGCAGTTTTACAACTACATAAAATACAAATGCCATTCTGTATGTCTGGAGAACCAACCATAAGTAACTCTGGTAATTTACTCAGTATTTTAGGATATTAACTGCAGACATCTGGAACAGGTTGATATGTTAATATAGCACAGTGTGTGGAGATATTCATGGTTATTTTAACACTAAAGTTCCTCTGTTGCCTCCTTGCAATAAAAGTGTGAGAATGTAGTGACACTATCAAGTGCTAACGAGTGTATTTGAGGGCTGCTATCACACGTTCCTAACCCTTCTTTAAACCAAGAGGCCAAGAGCCATGTGGCATTACCCTTCTGGAAAAAAAAAAAAATTTATTCTTTTCCAAACATTGCACTGCTGGGCATATTTAATTGTTAATTTTCAATGACGCTTATGAGGAAAAGGTTAGAAAATGAGTCAGAGAGGAGTACACTATGTTGTCTACTGAAAGGCTGTTTACCCTTAGCAATCAGGTCTCTAAAGTTTCCTCTTTTTTTTTTTTTCTAGCTTTCCACAATATAAAGTAGAAATACATCTAAGCAAAAACAAATATGTTGAGTTTTCTAGTCATGTATTGGAATTTTGTATCCCCTGAAAGTGAAATTTTTCTCAGCTCTAAGCCAATGTGTAGATTTAATTGCTTTTCTCACATTATTTCTGGGTCAAATGACATTTGATTTTTAAATTCTCAAACAAGCCACTTGCCATCTTGCTAAAAGTACCAAGAACTACTGTTCTTGCATCCTGACTGCATAGAAATGTATCCTATTACTTCCCTTGAGGCCACAACACTGCTGGTTGTCCTAAGTGGTATTCCACCTGCACAGAGCCTAAAGTCTTCAGTTGCTGGAGGTTTTGCCATGGAGCCTTAGCTCCATGCGTTTTCAGCACTAGTGTGAACAATACTTGGAGTGTCCTTTTGTTATCTCTCTTAGGCTGGTATCTGGCAGCAGGTGGTAGGAGGAACACATGGCATTAGGCAGCACAAGGGTTGTATGATGCTTGCACTGGAAAACTATAGAGCTCAAAAGGGATAATAACGATATTAGAAGGAGCATTGGAAAAAATATATCAAAGGTGTCTCCGTTTTCAGTTACATCTTTCTTCACTTCTTTTTATAGATCTTCCTGAACCATTTCCTCTTCGCCCCTCTAGCAGTTGCACAATTAATCTGCCTTCATAGCTACTCTACCCTGTTCACCTCAGAAAAATAGCAAAAGATGTAGATGGAAGAAAAAAACAGACAAGTGGTCCTTTCTGTGAGCTGACAGCGGTGCTTGAGGAACTTGTTCTAATGAGCTCTTCAAAGAAAATGGGGAGGAGGCTGTTGAGGGGCTTATGCCAGCAGCTCCCCGGAAGGACTCTTATCTTCATTATGCTTGTGAAATGAAGGCATGAGCCTTTGTAACAATCTCACCCTTCTAGGGCAAGTTAAAGTTGCAGAATCGTATTTTCATCTCACAAAGCATAAATCAGAAACCCTTTCATTCCTGACATTGGAATTACACCCTGACAACCTGGCATGGGTTGGAACCAAGACCATTAAATCATCAGCCCCATCATTTACACATTCTAGTAATCTAGAATAGCATTTTGGTCTTACCTTAGTTCTTACCTCAATGGTGTAAATAGGAATATAAATTTTGTGGGATTTATTTTTTAAGCAAACAGCACCCCAATCCTCCAGTGCAGATTTCTTCTAGTGCAAGATCTTACAGGGAATTTTAAAGTGAAACAGTGGTGCAAAAGACAACTGAATGTGCAGCCACTTCTCTCAATGTGTGGTGAAACTGCTGAGATCAAGCCAAATTTCCTTTGTCTTATAATTTATATAGAGTAAACAGATTAGCTATCAAGTTATTTTCATTTCTTATTTCTTATATCTTGAATCTGCATTCTCAGGAATTCCTGAACTAGAGGCAATGGTACTGGAAAAAGATGCCGTGGCACACCATGTCAGCACAAAAAGGCGAGATGAGATGCAGGATGTTAAAAAGCAGAAGCAGAGGATTTGAGCTGTCTGTGCAGGATTAGGAGGCTGCCTGGCCTCTTCTGCCTGTCAACAATAATGGAATTGAGTTTCACACTGAAGATAATTGCCTCAAGTCATTCTCCAGCTACAGGGAAGGTAAGATTAATAAAGAGCATTTGTTATAATTCTGCAACCAATTTATGTAATGGAACATATAATAAATAACCACATTTAACATAAGCATTTATCATAGCCAATTTATGCATCAATTTGTTCCGTGTGTGTTAAACCAACCATTTGTATGAATAAGTGTTGTTCTTTTTGTGTCCCTTTTTTCTCTGTTAAAATAAAAATTACTGTTAGTGACGTTTCCTTTTTCTTTTTTATTTTTCTTTGCCTTCTTTTTTCTTTTTCTTTTCCCTCTTTTTCTTTTTTCTGTTCTCTTTTTCCTTTTTTTCTTTTTTCTTTTCTCTTTCTTTTTTTCTTTCTTTCATCTCTTTTTTCTTTTTTGTTAATTTTTTCTTTTTTCAATACAGAGGTGGCTGTGACACGTGTAAACCTCCCAGACACTGAAACACAGCATAAAGTTTTCTGCAGAGCCTGTTGCAATTGGAAGCCGTTATTTGAACAAAATATCCACAAGGACTAAAACTCTCTTGCAGTTAGACTATATGTATGCCTAAAGTCCCTGGTTTAGATTTGAATTGAAATATCAGTCTCTCACTGAAGACAGAAAGGATTATGTCCCAGAAATCTGACCTGCAATTCTGTCCTTGAAAAGAGGGTCTTACCTGGCAGGCCAGGAGAAAAGTGTCCTGAGTGTTTCAGAAAGTAATCAGCTGGATGTGGTAGAATACCAAACACAGACAAATGATGCATTCTTGAATACTGAAAAAGTAAAAGAAGAAAAAAATTAAGTATTTTCCCTGAATACCATTTAGAGCAAGAGAATCACTATTTCAGGTTTATCTTTCCTATCATCTCTATCTGATTAAATGGAAAAAGGTGTTCTTGAACTTATGTATGATGACGTTGATTTCATTAGGTACTGTTGTCACAGTATGGTCTACAGTATTTGTTTTTCCACATCAGTAGCATTACACTGTGTATTTTGCAGAAGATCCATTCTTTTAAATTACATGCTGCTGAAAATAAAACTATTTAAGCATGCCAACTAACTGCCTGTATCTTTTCAATCCCATTCAGTTCCCTTCTGTGAGGTGAAGTATTTTATTCCAATTTATTGTCCAGTGTCAGGTAGCATGTATAGCTCAAAGCTCAGATTACAATCTAAAAATAGTGTAGTCAGACTGCATCTATTGTTAATTAATAGGAACCTGAAAAATCAGACTGTGCTTTCCTCAGTCTGTTGCTTCCTCCTGATCTACATGCTACACACGATCACTTAATTACACAACTGAAGTTTTTTTATTTCAGAGTGGCTTTCTTCCAACCTCCATATAACCTTTCTTCCAATCTCCTTACCAACCTGATCTCCTTCTATGACCAGGTGACCCACCTGGTGGATGAGGGAAAGGCTGTGGATGTTGTCTACTTGAACTTTAGCAAAGCCTTTGACACTGTCTCCCACAGTATCCTCCTAGAGAAGCTGGTGGCTCATGGCTTAGACAGGTGTACTCTTTGCTGGGTAAAAAACTGGATGGATGGCTGAGCCTAGAGAGTTGTGGTGAATAGAGCTAAATCCAGTTGGCGGCTGGTCACAAATGATTTTCCCCAGGGTTCGGTTTTGGGGCCAGTCTTGTTTAATGTCATTATTAATGATCTGGAGGAGGGGATTGAGAGCACCCTCAGTAAGTTTGCAGATGACACCAAGCTGGGTGGAAGTTTCTATCTGCTCAAGGGTAGGAATGTTCTGCAGAGGAACCTGGACAGGCTGGATCGATGGGCTGAAGTCAACTGTATGAGGTTTAACAAGGTCAAGTTCCAAGTCCTGCACTTGGGTCACAACAACCCCATGCAATGCCACAGGCTTGGGGCAGAGTGGCTGTAAAGCTGCCCGGCAGAGAAAGACCTAGGGGTACTGGTTGACAGCAGGCTGAACATGAGCCAGCAGTGTGCTCAGGTGGCCAAGAAGGCCAATGGCATCGTGGCTTGTATCGGGAATAGGGTGGCCAGCAGGAGCAGGGAGGTGATCGTGCCCCTGTACTCGGCACTGGTGAGGCCGCACCTCGAGTACTGTGTTCAGTTTTGGGCTCCTCACTACAAGAAGGACATCAAGGTGCTGGAGTGTGTCCAGAGAGGGGCAGGAAAGCTGGTGAAGGGTCTGGAAAGCAACTTTTATGAGAAATAGCTGAGGGAACTGGGGTACTTTAGCCTGGAGAAGATGAGGCTGAGAGGAGACCTTATCGCTCTCTACAACTACCTGAAAGGAGGTTGTAGTGAGGATGGTGTTGGTCTCTTCTCCCTAGTCACTAGTGATAGGACGAGAGGAAATGGCCTCAAGCTGCATCATTGGAGGTTTAGATTGGATATTAGGAAAAATGTCTTTTCTTGAGGAGTGGTCAGGCATTGGAAGAGGCTTCCTAGAGAGGTGGTGGAGTCACCATCCCTGGAGGTGTTCAAAAAACATGTAGAGATGGCACTTCAGGGCATAGTTTAGGAGGCATGGTAGTGTTGGACTGATGGTTGGACTTGATGATCCTAGAGGTCTTTTCCAACCTTAATGGTTCTATGTTTCTAGTATTCTATATGTATTACTACATGAATGGAATTATTAAAACTAGATACTGCATTCTATAAATAAGTAAAGAAACAAATTGTGAGCTATTATTTGTTGGAAGGAATGGAGACAAATCTTTTCCTCATCCTTTCCTCTGACTTCATCTTTGTACAGCTAATACTTATATAGTGGCCTAGAGCAGCTCTGAGAAATCTGAACAATGAACTATGAAAAGGATTTGTCCCATTTTATTACATGCCTTATACCAGAAATGCTGCAACCAGTCATTGTAGAGTAGGAAATAAAAAGAACATTTTATTGCCCTGTGAACAACCATAATCATATTGTTTTCCATTCTGATTAAAAAGACTTTCTGATTGTTATGGTACTAGGAAAACTATTGCAATAAGCAGACGTTGACTTCTGTTGAGATGCATATCATTATTTATTGACGGAATACATTAATGTGGAACAAGGGGAAGACAAAGTCAATATTTATGATGAGGAAAAATAAACTGATGTTCACTGAAACAAGCCATTAAATTCTCAGTCAGGAAGATAACCCCCCTCTGAAGCATGTAAGACTGAGATTTATAATCCCATTACTTCCTTGTGGTCAAAATATTAAGTATAAATTTAGAGAATGTACAGAGGTTGCTTTTGCCATTAGTTTATCCAAAACTGTCTTGGTAACTCATCATTTCCCTGTCTTCAGATATTAAGTTAAAATCATCAGATTGTAGAATCATAGAATTTTTAAGGTTGGAAAAGACCCTTAGGATCGAGTCCAACAGTAAACATAACACTGCCAAGTCCCACTAAACTGTATCTCTTAGCACCACATCTACACATCTTTTAAATACCTCCAGGGATGGTGACTCAACCACTTCCCTGGACAGCCTGTTCCCATGCTTGATAACCCTTTCAGTGAAGAAATATTTCCTGATATCCAACATAAACCTCCCCTGGCTCAGCTTGGGGACATTTCCTCTCGTCTTATCACTTGTTACTTGGGAGAAGAGACCAACACCCACCTCACTACAACCTCCTTTCAGGTAGTTGTAGAGAGCGATAAGGTCTCCCCTGCAGCCTCATCTTCTCCAGGCTAAGCAACCCCAGCTCCCCCAGCCGCTCCTCATAAGACTTGTTCTCTAGACCCTTCCTCAGCTTTGTTGCTTTTCCTTGGACATATTCCAGCACCTCAATGTTTTTCTTGTAGGGAAGTGTAGGCTTTAAGACATTTGTAAATATTTTTTACTTGGACTCACTGTTATTTTATATGTCAATGAAGCAATCTGGCTTAATTGTAAAGAGAGAAAGGTTTAGGGTAACATGCACCGGCCAATCCTTTTCTTACATTATGTCAAAACAAAAAAAAAAAAAAACACTAAACAAACAACACAACTGTCCACCTTCATTTGTTCCAAGTATCTTTTAGCTTTTGGAGCGGTAGAAGAGAAATTTAGGAATTCCTATTTTAAAGATAGAGTTTTCTACTTTAAAAAACAATCATTAGAATTACTTTAGCTGTGAATATTTTATTTTATTCTTAGATACTTTTTATGACACTGTTTTCAGTGTCTCTTTTACGCAGCACAATAGATGAACACAAAACAACTCATAAATCTGGACACCAAAGACTAATGGTAATAACGATTTGTTACAGTGTGCACCTCCAATGGAGAAAGCCATCTACAGTGTACTATGTCTGCTTTTGGGTTCTGAAATCAAATAAAATTTCTAACATTTCTTTCCCCAAAAAAGTCTTCCAGGAATCAACTTTGCATATTAGTGTATATGTAGAAAACACATTTCTGCCATATAGCGCAGAACCCAGGCAATTCACACTTATCAACATAAAGCTGCTGAGGGACAGCACCCTGGGCACTGATTATACCATCTTTTCTATTTTATGATCCCTATCTACCTATAGTAGATTGTGGATGGAGGCACACAACACTGCACTGCAGTTTGTACACTGAGATAGAAAAAGCATCTGATTGGTTTTCTTCCTGTTAGGTGAAAATATAACAAACATGTTCTGTAACTGTGTCTCCAAAGTGTATGTAGCTTAACTCATTAATCTAAACATTGATATTTTTGCATGCTTATCTGAGTCCTGCTTTGTACTAAAGCGTTGGAGACAGGATTACAGCTGGTGCCACATGCAGTAAAAGGCCTGCAGTTCAAACAGCAGCACAAACATAGTACCTTATAACAAAACAAGTAAAAATACCCCTTAACTTTAGGCTGTGTCACTCTGCATCTCCCTTTGTGCATGCTGTTACTTTTACCAGAGTCTTGTTAGTGAAGATCTCAGCTTGTTTCCTCTGTGTCTGTCTCTTACTGCCCTGCTGGCTGGGAGCAACATAAGCCCAGAAGTAGGGATACAAGCTCCCCATATGCTGTGCACAGGGAAACAGCTGCCAGAAGCAACCTGTGCTAGCTGGCAGATAGGGCCAAACTGAGCAAACTTTCTCTCCTTTCAAAAATGATGCCTCACTATGGTCACTGAGAGGGAAGATTAATTCTAGCTCACAAGGTAAGAGCACTCAAAAAGAATGCTGGAAGCCAAGATTCAGATTGCTACACTAAGTAATTATGAAAAGTATCTCTGAAATTCAAAAGTTCAAAGGGGAAGTAGTGAGGGAAACTTGACTTAGAGCAGCCAGTATCCTGTGAAAGTATATTGTTCCTCAAAGAAAATTTAAATAATCCCTGTTCCTAGTCAGCAAAATACTGCTTTAAATACAGGTATCCTTCTACCACAGAAGTCCTCCAATAGACAGCTGCATGGTATTGTGGAGAAATGGGTTCATTTCTTAATTTTTACCAGTGGCACTTAAGTGCCTGTTTCTAGGATGGGTTCACAGCCATGAGTTACATGTAGAAGTAGGTGCAAAGCTATGATCATACTAGCTGCATAAGCACCTTTGCTTTTCTCAGCATCTCATTTGCCATCTTAGATAAATTCCCCCTCATCCTGTTTCTCAGTATCCCTTTGTAACTGCCTAACACTGCCTTTGCATTGAGTGGCGTTTGGGTGCTTGTCAAAGCTGAGGTATTTGGCACTGCAACACATAAGCGTTTGTGAAGATCTAGCCTTTGTGGATGGCTTTTGTTGCTTGACTGAAGAAGATAAGGCAATGTTCTCTAGGAATAAACATTTGCATCGTGTTCCAAAATAAACTGATGGCAATGATGTAGTTCTTAGACAAATAGTATTTTGTTATTCAGTCAGTGATACAAGAAAGAGGAAAAATACCCACCAAAAAACCGCCAAAAAAACCCAACACCAACCAGACCCCCCAAACAAACCAAAAATGGAGAAATGAGATTTGTAGCATAACATTGATGTTATGATCAAAAATTTTTATGTAGTTGTCCTATTAGTAATAGAAAGGAAAATTTAAAATTATGACAAATTAGCTAAGAGTTACCCTCATGGATATCTCCTCAGAAAAAATGTCCTCTTAAACATTTGCTTTCTACTGGCAATTAAATACATCCCTCCTTATCTCACCAAAGTGTCTTTTTCACCTTTAGCACAAGGCATAAATATTGATTACATACTACAATCCGTAGTGCTGATTATCAGTGATCTTCTCTTAAATAATACTGTAGTCCTGATTCTGACTAATGACATTAGCTGTGTCCTTTCTGCTTTGAATGTTTAGTCTCTTTACTGAAGCAACTGCTCTGGAAATTTTATCCCTTAAAATCAAAGGATAAGTCCTCTGCAGGAATAAGTGAGGTAACTAACTAACTTGAATAAGTAAGATGACCACATGGCTGCAGCTATTTTTCTCCAATTTACTTGTCCGTGAACGGGTTAGACTCCAGTGTGCTTGATAGATAATATTTTGCATACATAAAAACATTTCTTTTGACACTTACAATGCTCTTGTATTTCAAGAAAGACTGAACAACAACTCTGTTGCTTAATCTTTTTTGAAGCTTAAGTGAGAGAGGCTAAAGTATTTAAAACTGTCTTAAAAGCTACTTAAAATTTTCAAATAAAACAACAACCTTCTTAAGTTCAGAGACTGATAAGAACTTTTTGAGCTTCATGAAAATTACTTTTTGTCAGTCTTCTAGTCTAGGCAATGCACCTTATGAATTTGTATGTTGTAGATAAAATCATGAGATTATTCCTTTGTTTATGACATAACTTGAAAGAGAGGTTCTAATCAGTGATGAGAGAGTAAGATAAGCATGGATTGGTTCTGAAAAGACTCAATATTGAAAAGAGGTTTGGAAAATAATTTGGTAGTATATTTCTTATCAGAATAATCTGACTTCTCGCAAAGCTGCTGTGAAACTTCCTGAGATACTCAGCACTTCCACTGTATAAGTAAGAACATATTAAGAGCTCTGCTTTAGTCTTTTAACAGTCCCTTTGCTGATATTGTCCAAACTCCACAAATAAAATGAAAAAAAAAAAAAAGCAGAATAAGATCCTACCCTCTTATATCCTGTATAAAGTCAAGTGGTCTTTTCCGTTTATTTCAACAGTCATTTATTATGTATAGTTGTTCTTAGCCTTTCGTAGACTCCATCTGAGTTTGACCAAGTATCAATGAGTTGTCAGTATTACAGAATCCATCCACTTATCGTTTTTAACCCAGATACTCTAGTTATTCTTTCCTAGTAGTGATTTCAAATCACAGGGCCAGATCATCAGGGACCATAAATCAGTATAGCTCCATTGACTTCACTGACAGATTTACAACTGTGGATGATTTGTTTCAAAGTGCACTGCAAATAAAAGAAAAATACTTCTAATAATATGTCACAATGATTGACACTCTTCATTTGAAATACCTTAAAGGACTAAGCTTTTTAAGTGAATGTTTGTATTTATGTACAAAGCTATATTAACAGCATTCCCAGAATGAAGACACCAACTTTCATCTAGTTTGAGCTCTCACTGCAGTAGAGAGCTCCTCAGCCGATAAATAGTAGATAACAGATAACTGCTGCTTATCTTAGTAGATGAGATGTTACTTATCTAACATAAAAACTTCAGTGAAGAAAACTTGTGTTTAAACAACAAATTTATTTTATAATTAGTAAACAGTTTGGAGCCAAGAAAATTGTTCAAAGCATGAAAAGGGGAATAGACCTAAGTTTTCAGCAAAGTGTAAGTTTCCCCCTGTGTGAAATTCCCTCTTTAACACCATTCCATGAGCTAAAAGCCTACTAATCCATAACTATGCCTCCAGATATAGAAAATCTCTTTTAATGGGATTTAGCAGGCTGACTGGAAATGCCCCATATTTGTGTTTTGATCTGTGCAGATTCATCTATCACTGAAATGTCAGCGTTTATAATGTCAGCGTTGCAGCTGGGAGAGAGGGACAATCTGTCACTCAAGAGATTTTAAAACTGTTCCATGAGACAGTATTTAGAATATGTGACTTTGTAACACAGCTGCAAACTTTATTAAGGAGGAAGAAGAATTTATGCTGAAGGAAAATTTATAATAGGACCTCACAGGGATTTATACAGATATATTAAAAATTAAATTTAATTGAATTTGGGTTTATATTGAGCCTGTCAGACTGACGACATTCCAAAGTCCTTAAAAAAGCAATGAGTTACTTACCGGTACCAAAATGACTAGGCAGACAGCCTTTATATAGATTAAATGCTTTAAAGCATAGTTTTAGACAGCCTTAGATTGGTCTTTCAGCTGCCACCAAAACGAGAATGGAACACAATTTTTTTAGCTATATAGTATATATATTTAAAATATACTATATAAAATATATATATTTATTTCACATATAAACACATTGTACTAGTATTACTTGTAATCATACTATGTATTGTATATTGTACACAACATACATTACATATAATATTAATCAAAATAGTCATATAAGCTTTATAGATATCAAATCTACTTTTAAAGATACAACATGGATAATTTTGTAGTTATATGTGCAAATGACTAGCTTGCAAGTGCAATAGATGTTTCTCTACAGATGGGAACACAAATTATATATCAACAATAAAAAGACTGGATGAGAGGCACCAAGAAAAACTGAATATCTTTCCCCAAAATCCTGTTAAAAGGAATTATTTTCTTTCTACTAAAAAAAAAAAATGGAACTGTCTGATTTTTCTATAAATGAAAAGAAAATCCAACACTTTGTAGAAAATAAAGTGTTATATATTTCATTAAAAACTCAGACTGTTCCTGGAAATAATAATGGGCCTTTTTGTGAACAGCTCTATTAGTCAATGCTGTAGTAGATGCAGGGGCTTTCATAGAGCTATACCATGCAAGCCAGTTCTTAGGGTCTGTGACAGATTACACAGAATAAGTTGAAAAAACAGAACCAAAATCCATCCTGTCAACTCCCATTGTTATTAACTTCATGGCTTTTGACCCTTGAGTGTATTGTGCAGGTGTGGGAAGGAGAAAGTGCCTTTTAGTATCAACTTTTCCACAAGTCACCCACCACCTTCCTGGTCTGCTTCAGCCCAAATAACTACCTATAACACTGATTATAGATTTTTTAAGAAGTTTCTTGCCTTTATACTCACTTGGCTTTAATTTAATATGTTGTTCCATAAAAAGTGACTGTAGACAACTAGTAGTTATAACTCAGTGATACAGCCATAATTTCCAGTGACTTATTTTTTTCTGGATGTATTTTTACTGTATAAAGGGAAGATTTGATGGGACTGTATTTTTTACTCTGATTTAAGCAAAACCTCTATTTTCCTTAGTGGCAGCTGCAGAAATATGGCTTTGCTGCAGAGCAAAGAATACTTACAGGCTTAAAACACTCATGGTAGCACAGAAGCTGGCTTAAAATGAGTTTGGAGGTCAATATAACCCTATTATAACTTTGCATAAGTGACCACAGGGTCACCAGATAAAATACCAAATGGCCTATTTCCCACAATTCAGTGTTTCAAGTGAAATTTTGAAATCAACAAACTGTAGGAAGTTTATTGGGAAAAAGTATGAACACATTGAACTGTGGTATAGCAAGTTCATGTTTGTGTTAGAGGCCAATCGCTAATAGAGATCGAGCACTGAATGGTAGTAAAGTTGACGAAGCAAGGATAGTAAAAACAAATGGATTTGAATCATATGACTTACAGCAAATGAAACAGAAATGCCAGAGAGCACATAAAAGATATGCTGTTTCACAGCAGATAACTGCCGATGTGGTACCACCAGCTGACACCCTGCCTTTCTGTGGAACCAAAAGTCCTGTGAACAGAAATGCTGAACAACATGTGTCTGTGCTCTTGATGTCGTTATTGTTTGCTGTTGTTTAGATTTGGTTTGGGTTTACCACTGCAAGTTATTAATACACTCCATTTCCAAGTCTGCTGCCTCACTGCACTAATTTGGAGCTCTGAGGCTACTGATACTTTGCCTCCATCAAGAGCCCTGGTACAAATCTGAACTGCAGTAAATGTATAATTTTTGCTGATTGTTAAATTAATATAATTACTACAGATAACAGATTACTCTACAGCACTCTTCTCCAGCATGTCCAGAGCAATTTAGCTAATAAGGGAGGCAGAAAAGCAGTTTTGATTTGTGAGATACGGTTGTTTCTGAGTGACCTGCTGTGAATATGTTAGAAACGGTTGGGAGCTTTTCCTGAGTGGATTTTTCATTACAGAAGAAGAGATTGCTCAGTCCACAACTTTCCACAGATGGTATTTATGAAAAACTTTTGCTTGAAAATTCTGTTGGACCTGAGACATAAATTCTAGTCAAAACTTAAGAAATGGGGAGAGACTTCTGAACCATCAGTAGCATGGTGATTAGAGTCATTGCCAGTGAGGATTAAAGTTCAACGGTCCCTTCAGGAGACTTAATTCTATGCCCCATTTTCCTGGCAAGTGCTGCAACCAAAGGGATGTATAGCTGCTTTGGGGTCAGTTCGTTCTCATTTCAGTCCAAAGTAGGAGCAGAGAAGTCACCTCAGCTATGTTAAGAGGTGAGAAAACAGGAGAAACAATTGGCCTCTGAGAAATGTTTGAAAGGTAAAACGTCTTTCCATTCTAACTTTACAGAAACCAAATTCACATTTTGTGGCTTCCTCACATTGCCAAAGTATACTTACTGGAATGATGAGGTCTGCTGGGGCAACTTCAAGAGCGAAATACACCTGTAGATGTTTACCACAAAGGGAAAGGTCCAGAGTCATAAATCTGTATGTGTATGTAGTCAAGAAAAGAAACAGAGCATACTGTCTTCCTGAGAACATATTTACCATCTTTTTTAACTGAGAAATTTAAAATATTTTTGTTTGTTTTCCCCAATGATGAGAGAAAATAAGGAAGCAGTACAGCAGCAGGTAATGTGGAAATTTGTCCTTAGCTAGGGGGTTTATAAATGCTTGTAAATAATACTGAAGCTAAATGATGCTTCAAATCAGATAACTCACTAAGAAAATTGTAGCTTGCTCAGAAGTAGAAGAATCACCAGTGGCATTTGTAAAACTCAGTGAATATCTTGAATTTCTAGAGGGGAATTTGACATTTCAAAGTTAGCTTTGGTGTTCATAAACAACATTGTAAATGTCGACTGTCAGAGCTTAAGACCGCTAGCATTATAGTACTGAGTTTTCAAAATGCTTTAAACCTCAGGTGCTCAATCTATGATTTATAGGGTGAATCTGGATTGAATCCATAGGAAAAAAAATACTTCTCGGTATTGAGATTCAGACCTGACAAACAAACATCTCCTCTTCATCCCTGAGAGCAGCGATGATAAGGCGTATCAGTGCAGCAGCAGCTCTGAGATGAAGCATTCAAAGCTCTGTTAAGTGGCTCTCCTGCTATGTATAACAGAAGGAGATACGCTGATGGCTGGGAGACTTTTTTAAAGGGTTGATTGTTTTGATGTAATTCCATTTTATATTTACAAGAAGAACCCCTATCAGCTCTACCAGAGGATGTGAGTTTTCCTCTAACACCAGACCAAATGAGGAGTTGACCTGTCCATGTCACTGCAGCAGCAGTGTGGTGTAAAACTCTCCCTTCTCCCATCCCACAGACAACCATTTATTATCATTCTGGTGGTTAGGGCTGTGTGACTGAGGAAGGAGAGTTGCGGGATAGGATAGGACAAGGTGAATGTGTTAACTGCACTTCACAGCACTACAAGCGTACCCTGCTGGGATTTTCTCAGAGGGATTGGTGTTATAATAATTGAATCAGTCAGCATGACCTCCTGTGTGTTCATCTTGGCCACAGAAGATTTTCCCTCTGTGCCTCAAGACAAAGCTTAGGACAGCTGCTAGCCTTAATGTATGACACAGACTGGCTTCTGCCAGAGTCACACTGTGTTGCAAAGAGAGGGAGGCAGATGGTGGCAGGAACTCAGGGAACACTGCAAAGTTGCTGTGCCTTCCCTGATTTACAGGTGTTTCTAGGCTTTCCTCACAGGCTTTGAGAACACCTTAGGTTGCACAGACCTATGAAAATAATTCTCCAACTATAGGATATGAACCTCCAAGGCATCAGCGTAGCATTATGTTGGGTCACTCGAAATATGTCTGCCTAGGGAAGTGAAAACTGCTTCATTCATCACTGAGGTGACATGCTTGAAGGCCTAGATTATCAAGTAAGGAAAGTGTGTGATCACATACAAAATTTGCAGTAGACCAGTTAGGCATTTGGCTCCAGGAATTGTGGCCTCTTGTTGTCAGTGAGAAACTGGATGGATTCAAAGACCCTTACAGCTCTAGTTCACTATAACAGCTACCTTAAAAATGTCAGCCTTTCAAGAATTACTGATGTTTGAATGCATTTCTAAAGTACTTGACAGATGTTACAGCCAGATTCATTCTTACATTCTCTGTGATAAAGATAAGGTTTAACTGATGCTTCCACTTTTTCTATCAGATATCTCTTAAACACTTCTTATAAATTATTTACAACTAATTAATATTTAATTGTTTAATAATGAAAAACAACCTTTTCTATTTATAAATTATAAAATATGCTGTGATAAAATAAATAAAAAATTAACTGAAATAAACACTGATTATAGTACTGAAATAATACAATGGGGAAAAATACACTTTACTAGTAGCCGTTGTTGGGATAGCTATATTGACTATTCCAAAAGGAGTAGCAAAAAATGATCACTATCAATATTTTTTGTGATTAGATAACACCTGACACTTTAGACCATTTACTTAATGAACTCTCTCACCAAGTTTAGTTTAGAATCCAAATGAGACCGAACACAAACCTTAACAAGTCCAAAATAAACACGGAGGATACATGAATTGTCTTGGCTGATGGTTCTGAGAGTAGATCAGGAATATTTGGCTGATTTCTGTGGTGTTGGACCAAAAGCTGGCTAATATATGGAGACTTTTATGTGGTGTCTGAGGATGCTGGAATTTGAAGTTCCAAGTTTTACAAGGGCAAAACACATAACAACTAAGAAAGTTCTTTCCAAATGTATCGACATAGATCTAATTCTTATGTTTCAACGAAGAGTGAGCAAAAGCCTTACTTACAGCCAAGATCTACAGCACAGCTGAAGGGGTCATTTGTACTTTCCACAATGTCATGACAACAAATTCCTCTGGACTCCCAGGGGAAGATCATGTAAGTGTCTGGATTATTCCATAGTTGGTGGGGCTGCCCATGATTGCCAGAGTTGTTTGGGAGTGGGGATGCCCGGAAGGCTATGACACTACAGACAGGTTCCTTTAGGCCAGAAGCATCTGTTCTTCAGAATATGACAGGAAATGTCCAACACCTCTATCAGCAACTGAGAAACACCTCCTGCTCTTCCAGCCGCAGAACAAAGGGCCTCCTCAAAGCTAGTGGTCTCACACTGAAAGCCCCTCACTAGTAGTCTATGAGGAAAGCACAACCAGCCACTGTCGAGAATTGCTATTTTTCTGAAAATTTCAGAATCACATTGAACTTAGGCACTAGAGTAATGATTTATGAGATCCTTTTTTTTTTTTTTTTTTTTTTTTTAAAGGCAACACATACAGATTGGTTTTCTTGCAGAACTTTTTTCCTCATCTTTTCGTAATTTCTCTGGAGTGTTCTTCCTCTTTTCTTCTAGGACTTTGTCTGTTCTTTATGTCATTGTGCCACTGTTCAGAAAATAACTTATTTTAAAATTCTAAAATAATACAGAAATAATACAAAAATAGGTACAGCAACACAGCACAAACAAGTTTATTTTCAGAGAAATCATTCTAAAATTGGCATTGTTTAGAGATAATTTTTTAGCATTTTGATAGAAGACTGTTATAAATTGGTAGTCAGAGGTTACTTTCTTGCTGCTAACATAGGAAAGAAATGCATGAACTTGCACAGCAGCAGGTGTACATACCTGTTGTAAAACATCTTTCAATTCCTGCTGACATCTAACTGAGGCATCATACCATTAGCCTTCCTTACATTCCAGGTGATGATGAACCAACAAAACCTGTGTATGAAACGTACTCACTTTTTCAGTCTTTACAGAAAATGATAAAAGTAAAGTCATTGGAGAGCAGAACTGGAAAAGCAAAATGCTGCAATAAAGAAGCAGACACTTGTGCTCTTCTCTTTGTCTTCAATAGTGTTATAAGTCTATTATTGGAGATCCTGCAGGTACAGATTATTGCACACAGAAAAATCCAAGCCTGAGTAACGCAACAATTAAATTATCTTTTAATATGAAGAGAGAGGCTACATTTCTGGATAAAAATAAAGGGGAGCTGCTTACATGGATGTAAACACCAGTGGCCAAAGGCATTTCCAGCCTTGCTCTGCTGTTCCTTCAACCTGGCAACATAATTCAGATCCATCACAAAAAAGGGGGCTACACTGTCTCCAGGAAGAGGCCAGCCAGTCTCCAGAGAGGGGAAATGGTTGCCTTTGCACCCACCTATGCAAATACACCAAAGACTGTCTCAAATGACAGGAGCAAGTGCTTTAAGTTCTGGACTGAACTTTGTGTTTGAGCGTGCTTAGGTAACTGGCTGGAATGCTGTTACGGCCACTAGTGCTGTAACTTAAAAAAACACTCCTCTATGGAGAAATCCACCCAAAGACCAGTAATATGCAGCCATGCTTTCCAGGACTACAGTAATTCTTAGCTGAGGGAAATGCTTTGAATTATCATCAAATTTTCAGTTCACTCGGTATATTTTCTATACACATAGTGATAACCCTATGGGCAGTTAACTCTAAAAACATGTTTAATCTACTACCAAAATTTATTTTTCTATTGTCAAACTTTCCTTTATAAAATCAGTAATAATGAAGTCACCAAATAAAGTGAATCACATAGGACAACATGTGGAGGAATCTTTTATAATTTACTAGAGGAAGAGAACACAGGAAGAATGACAGGGCTAGCAAGTCTGAAGAAACAAACAGACCTTCTGATTGGCATTGGAATGAAAGGTTATTTATTTAATATTGTTCTTTAAGAGAACTGGAGGTGGAATCTTGATCAGAAATTCAATATGTAGGGAAAAAACCACACATTGTGTAAAGCTTTATGTGAAATGAGTCAACCTGTATCTTATGTTCATTCCTAACTGAAGTCATAGTCTTTAAGAATGCAAATGAGGGACTTGAAAGCTTGAAGGAATCTTAAGACATCATCTATTCTATCCCTCTGACAGATGCTTCTTGAATTTCTTTCTAAACCTCCCTAGGCAGTCACTTCAATATCCTTATTGCTAAGAATATTTCATAATGTCTAATGTGAATCTGCCTTGTTGTGATTTAAACTTATTATGTTTGTCTTATGCAGCACTGACATGGAGAAGTAGAACAAATTATCCCCTTCCTTTTTGCAATGGCCTCTTGTGAATCTGAAGATTGTTACAACCGCTTTCCTAGTAGTCTTTCCTTCTAGGCTAAACAACCCTAATTCACTCAATCTTCCCCTGTGAGCAAATTTTCTTGACCTAATATCCTGCCTCTTGTTCCTTCCGGACTCTCTTCAGCTGGCCTACAATCTTTCTGAAGTGAGGTGCTCGAAGTCCAGTAATATAGCTAAGGCTTAACATCTGCAGCAGAGCAAAAGGTTACTTAGTATCTCTGCTTTTGTTTCTGCATCCCAGCATACAACTTGCATCTCCTGCATCAGGAGGACATTGCTACAGTACTGAGCTTACAACCCACTGCTTCCTCAGATTCTTTGCTCTGGAGCAGCTGCCTAAAGGATTCCATACTCTGTGTTAGTGCAATTAAACATTTCTGCAGGATTTCGGTTTTCCCTATGGAAGAAAGTTCTGTTTCTTCTTACTTATATCTTTAGACTGAAGTCTTTACGTACCATTCTGAGCTCTAGCCTGTCCTCCAGCAAACACTTAATCCGTCTACTAAGGGGAGGGACAGGAATAATCTGTTCATTGTCCTAACCAGTAACAGTTTTTAGATAACAGCAAAAGTAGACATCTCCACTTAATACCTATGTAGTTTTGAAGGTGCCCAACGTGGCCAAGTCAACCACTTCCCTGGGAAGATTATTCCAATGGGTGACTGTCCTCAATGTGAAAAATTTCCCTCAGGTGTCTAATCGGAATCTCCCCAAGAGCAACTTGTGTCCATTCCCCCTTGTCCTCTCCATGGGACTCCGTGTAAAAAGGGAGTCTCCATCTTCTTTGTAGCTACCCCTTAAGTACTGGTACATGATGATGAGATCCCCTCTGAGCCTCCTTTTCTCAAGGCGGAACAAACCCAGTTCTCCCAGCCTATCCTCATATGGCAGCCTTCCCAGTCCTTTGATCATCTTGGAGGCCCTTCTCTGGACCCCTTCCAGCCTGTCCACATCCTTTTTGTATAGAGGGGACCAGAACTGTGCACAGGACTCCAGGTGTGGCCTGGCAAGCGCTGAGTAGAGCGGGATGATGACTTCTTTCTCCCTGCTGGTGATGCCCTTTTTGATGCAACCCAGCATCCTGTTGGCCTTCTTGGCCACAGAAGCACACTGTTTGCTCATGTTGAGCTTCCTGTCCACCAGGACCCCAGATCCCTTTCCACAGAGCTGCTCTCTAGCTAGGTGGGTCCCAGACTGTGGGAAAGGAAAGGAAGGAGGCTGAAATGTTGGCAGTTTATAAAGTCACAGGAGAGATCAAAGGAAGTACAGGCCAGCTGAGCTGCAGACCACCTGAAATCCATATTGGGTAAAGTATAGAACTAGTGTACATGGGGCCAAACACGTAGGAAAAGAGCTGACATGGTTTTGTAAAAAGAAAATCTGTCATGTGAATCTACAGGAGGGTTTTGGTTTGTTTGATTGCTTGTTTTTTGAGGCCCAATTGAGAAGTGAAGAAAGGATATCTGGTTAATGCATTCAACCTGGCTAATTGACAAGTTTTCCTAAGTTAGTTCAACGAAGACTCTTAAGGCCTGAAAGCAGCCCTGGGATAAAGAGGAGGTCTTTGAATGTATAAAAGATCAAAGGGTGTGACTAAATATCTCTAACAGAGTTCAACAGCTTTCTGTGCTGTCTAGCTCATTCGCAAGTGACCTAGAAAAGAGAATGAATGACAAACTGACAGTTTTGTAATGACTCGTGTGGGCCAAATCAGAAGAACTGTATATGGGTTTTAGAAGACAATAAAATGGATGAAGTTTAGCATAGGTAATAGTGAAGTGATGCATGTGGGCAAAACCAATCTAAATTTCATATATAACATTATCCAGGAAAACCATTACTACTCAGTTGAGACCTTGATATTTTCATGGAACCATTATATACTCAGCTTCATGTTTAGCAGCAGGAAAAAATAAAAAATAATGTCAGAAATTACTTGAGAATAATAGAGGCTAGAACAGAACAAAAGTTACAGTGAAAATCTGTGGTTCGCTCCATCTTGTATGTTATGTGTCCTTAGAAAGTTTGTAACAAAACTGGAAAAAATCAGAAAGGAGTAGGAAGAGTGAGCAAAGTTTTGGAATAATGTCTTTACAAAGAACAACAAAGTATGCTAGGACTATCAACTTTGAAGGCAGTAACAGAGGAAGAATGGGACATAGATCAATTGTTCACTGTCTCTTCCAGTATTCTCTTCTCATAGAAGACATTAAATAGAGCTTGCAGTTTACAGGAGACAAAACAAAGGACACAGGTATTCCCACTTATGGTTAACCTGAAGAACTCCTTTGTTACAGGAAGCCATAAATGCTGGCAGTTTACAATAGGGTTCAGCAGTTCAAGTTCATAGCAGAAAAATCCATTGAGGGTTGCTGAATATAGAGAAGATATTTCTGGAATTCGCAGTATTACATATGATTGGAGCTTGGGGTTGTATATAGGGTAAATATCCTCACATGCTTCCCCTATTCTTGTTTTTTTTTTTTTTTTCTAAGCCTATCTGCTTTAGGTGAGTGTCAAAGACAGGATGGGCTTTGGTTATAACCCAGTATGAGTGTTCTCTAATGATGAAAGAGATACATTTCCTAGGGCAGAAGAAACTGTGTAAGATTGGTGGTAACCTGAGTTACAGTTTACAATTAAGAAAAAACCTGAGAAAAGGAGGTGCCTTGCAAAGACATAGTGGTAGGAGGGAGATATTTTTAAATCCTTTTTTGTCTTTATACTATCTTCTATAGTCTAAAGAAATACCTATTATAATTTCTATTAAAAAAAAAAAAAACAAGCTGGTCTATTACTGTAAAAACTCAATTCTGAGGTAAAGACCAAGTATGCCCCTGTCAAAGGTTTAACTGACTTAGTCATCTCATACCATTATGTCTTCTGCCCTGGGTAATCCTAACAGTTTCACACAAAAACCTTTCTTTGCCTGCTGTCCCGATTTGGCAATAAAGAGCATAGTGTGGGACTGCAATACATTCGAGTGACAAATTTGTAAGAACAGAATCACAGACTTTCTTTTAAATGATAAAATAACCTTAAATATGGAAGACATATAAGCAATACCTACTTTTTAATAACTTCCAAAATTACGGTGATTTCTCTAATGGGTTCCTTAGACTTCACCATCACAAATTACTGCTCAAAAAGAATAAAGTCTGCATCTCTGCAGAAATGTGACGTCAGCCATGGCTGGGATATTTTGACAGGGAAGGTAAAAATCATGTAATAAAAATGGGGTGAGATTAAACAATAGAAAATGTGGAGTCATGTACTTATAAAAATATCTGCTATGCACTAAAGCTTACCACTTGGAAACAGGTAAGGAGAATGACACCTCTACAGTGCTTCTATGTAATGGGGTGTCAAGTTCCTGCTATACACAGGAAAGGTATTTTCAACTAACAGATAAAGACACTAGTTAAGTGCAATCTATGAACAAGTCTTGGCAGTCAAGTTCAAGAAAGAGTGACTGAAAATAGAATAAATGCAAAAAAGGAAAAGACTGGAGTATAGCATATGATGAAAGAGTAAGACTGGCTAGTTTAGTAATCAGAAGACTGAGCAGGACTGTGTAAATGTAGGTGTGAAATAGCAAGAACAGAGAACTGTTAATTAAGTTAGAACTTGGTTTATTTAAGAACTCAAAGATGGAACTACCTTTTAAAATAAGTAAATTGCAAAACAGAAAGGAGCCTCAATATATTACTGAGGTGAGGTTTAAGGATAGCTCTCAAATCAGAGTAATGGAAGCAAAAACCCACTCTAAAATTACTGCTTTTGAGATTAAAGGGGATTTATGAAAATAATGGTTTGATATGTGCCTACAGTAGCATGAGACTGTACCTGATGGCACACGGTATTCTTAACCTAACGTTTCTGCGCCTAGGAGCCACAAGTCGTCTTCCTAGAAGTAACCAGGCTCGAACTTGAGTTTGATCTGTATTATAATTATTGGAAGAGTATGTGATATTAATCCCCCCTGTTAACTGCAGCCATAGAAAAGATATGGGGTTGTTAATGTTAAGTCAAACTTTAGTCTTGTTTATTCTCATGTGGTCCAAATTAAATACAAAATGCACATCAGTGCAGAATTTGGATTTGCCATCACCAATTTCTTCAACAAAGAAGACGTTGTCTCTGAACTAACAGTCTACAAGATCATTAACACATGAATGACTTAGGCTGCACCTTGCTGATATTGAAATCACTGAATACACCTAGTTTATCTTGATGGCTTTTGCCATCAAGGATCTAGTTACTAAAAACTACTCTACCATTTACTGAATTCTACTGCTTTTTGAAGCATGTACTATTTTGCTTAGAATGGTATTCTGTTATAAACTATACTTAATGCTGTAATGTGGAATTAAATATGAGGGAATAATTCCTGAAGTGAGATGCACACTTTTTAACAAAGAGAAACAACATAATCATTAGATACAGCTAAATGTTATTACGTAGATTACTGGTACAATAGACAGCCATTTAGCCTCCTGAGTGTATCCAGTATTACCCAAGTATATTGGCAAATTCTTATCCCTAATAAGGGTTGGTCTCCCCATCAAGGTAAGCTACAGTAAAAGTTACCACTGTAACACAGACATCTTGGCCAAGTATCGAGGTTCAAAGTCAAGTCAGCAGTTTCTTGCAAAATAAACAATTAAAAAAAAAAAAAAAGCCTGAACATATGGCATATTTTTAGAAGCAGGAATTGATGCCTGAATGCAGTGTAGTAGATTAATGCATTGCTTTAATGCACTGTCCCTCTGCCTCTACAGCTAATTTAAATTCTACCAAGAACAAAATTATTAAAAATCTTTCTGATTTGTCAAGGGTGAAGTATGGTCAGCAGAAATCTGAGTCAAAGGATCTACATTTAGCTGTTAGGAATACACATCAGAAGAAATTAGGGCTCTGTGCTCAGAAATCAAATTTGTGACAGAAGAAAAAGGTGCTAATACAGGATGGCTGGGATAACTTACAAAGGCAATCTATGTGCAGCTATGGTAAAGTGAAAAGGTACAAAATTTTTAAATGGCTAATGTTGTGATATTTAGTATTTAAATGTATGTGAAAACATATTTTTCAGGTTTGCTTACTACAGCCAACAGAGATCTATAGAACTGCGAAAAAACATTGGTTGCTAAAAGCAAAACATGACTGGAAAACAAAGGTCATACCTGGTCCTGTATTACTTGTCCTAGCTCCATGTTGATTTGGGCGAGGCTATCTGGATTTGTATATGGTGGGCTTTCTATTTTATCTGCTGAGTAAAAAGAGAGACAACTTCTATTATACCTGCCATTTCCCAAAATGTAGAAGGGGTTATTTGCTTTTGGGGGTTCAAACAATTAATTCGACATTGTTAAATGTCAGTAAGCATTCTGCAGTGTCATCTGTGACAGATTTTCTTTTGGGAAATCAGAGACCAGCACCTGTTTAGATTAGCAGGATTAAGAGTGGCAGGACTGGTGTGAAGGGGCTTGGAGGTATTTTGAATTAAATATCTACACCTGCTCTGCCTTTGTATGGTGTCATTCATAGTTCTTACATAGCACCAGCTATGTGGTGTAGCTCAAATATTGCAGCTGTGTGACTGCATGAATTGGCAAACAGTAGGAGTTGTATGGACTGGTACGTGAACTGATGTTACTGAGAGTATTGATCTCTGAATTCTTTTATCCAAGGACTAGTGTACATAAAGTAATGAAGTTAGAACAAGAAAATACTAAATTTTGCATTACTTATACCTCTTGAAATGAGAATTGTAGATAAAACGCTGATGTCTGTGCCTGCTCAGAATGGCAGAAGTATTCAGAATGCATGGTTAGCGTCTATGATAAAAGACAAAGAACATAAGCATAGCAAAGGGGATGAAACAGTGACCAGACAAGGAAAAGTCAGATCAGTTTAGAAGTTGTTGACAGGCATCCTTCATATGCAAGATTTACTCTTGACTTTAGTGAACTGTGAATTGTGCCCCAATTAATGAAAATCTCAGGTTCAGGGAAAAAAAAAAAAAAACCTATTGAATCCTTTACTGGAAAGAATTAGTCCTCTGCACCTTTTGGTATGAAATAAAATAAGGGAGCATGCATAGGTAGTCCCATAGGGGTTTTCCTTCTTGTGACAATGGAAAGGATGCATTACATTATTGCAGAGAACCAATTATTTCATAACTCTTGTTTGTGAAGAGGGAGAGTTCCTGGTCTCCAAATTTGAGAACAACTATGCTTTTTAAGTTTGAAAATGGGAAGAAGGAGTTCTTAGAGCAGAAATGATTGGCTTTTCTCTGCCATCTTCTCTGTTGCTGAAGGAATCTGAGTAGGAATGGTTCGTTCTTTACCATTCTTGCCAAAAAGGACTTTCCTGTCTCCTGTCCTAAGAAGCTGTGTTCCCTTGTGCTGTTGTTGTTAGGTGCTTTGTGGATCTAGTGGGAAGATGAAACTGCCAAAAATCTTTTTTTCATTGTTTTCACCACCTTTCTAACACGTATTAAATTGAAAAAGCAATATTCCTGCTAGGGCATTAGCTACTTTCAATTTTTTCTTTTCAAAGCAAGGGTCAGAAAGGAAGCCACATTTCCACACAACTCAACTGACTGAGTTAAGCTTCAGCGCTTACCACAATACACAGATACAAGATAGTAGTTTTCAAAAATGAAAGAATTTTGCACCAATAGTAACCTCCATTGCTCTAATCCACTGCCAGGGTAGGGGCATCCCTGGTAGCAAGATTAACAGCTGTAGCATAGGTATCTGGTAGGCAAGATTACCTCTGTGAGTGAAAGTTTTTAAACACTATATCATTGTCTATACCATGCACAGTTATTAAGCCCTTAGAAACCACACTAGGACCAGATTGCTGCAACAGAGTTCAGTCTTGGTAAACACTTAGAGAGTCAAATTATCAAATGAGGATGAAGTCCTGCTGCCATCAAGGGTGGGGTGGGAGAGACATGATGTCACATGGAAGGTGATTTTTCTTCCTGCATCTGAGTTGCATGTCGCAGATCAAAGGGCAGAAGCTAAATGAAATAAGGGAACTTACTGAAATTTAAAGAATGCTGTCATTACAAATGTATGTAAAATGATCATTATGACAATAAAAATGAAAAATCAAACTAATGTTATGTTTGGCACTCAGAGGTTTCAGATGATCAATTTTAGCTTTCACAGTACATCAGTGAGATAAAGAAGTGCATTCACATGGAGAAAATAAAAAACCTGCATCTCATTACATCTGTTTTGTCTTGGTATCTCAGGATTATTATTCCTTTGTGTTTGCCCCCAGACAAATATGTGTTACGATAGCCTTTGAAGGTATATAGTGGGATTACACATGAATAAACAAATCTGTGCGGGTGATCAAGGGAAAAAAGAAAGGTAAAAAATCCAGAAGGAGAAGGAAAGTGGCAAATATGAATGTTGGCCCTACTACTTTCACTGTTTCAATATGTTCCCTAATGTTGGTAAAAACTCCTTCTTCTCTTTCACTTACAACCTAAACACCTTTATCTTATTTTTTTATTGTATCTGTCAAAGAATTTGACATTTAATAGATATTTTTCTATAATTATGCCTACATTGTTTTGTACATTGGAAGCCTGCAGTAAATAATGAATACTGAACCTAGAAAGACAGGTGGTGCTTAAACATCTGTATGGTGTATTTCTTGACTGCTAGAGGGAACAAAGATATGAAGAATACTAACTCATAATGACGAAAATACAAAGGAAATAGTCATAAGGGTTTCTGGGAAGCCTTTGGTATAAATTACACTCAAGAGATTGCAAGCTCTCAAACAATGTGTATATCCAGGCAGTCAATGCTGATAGATCAGCTATTAACATAGTCTTTGCTTTAAGACAGCTGAAAGAGAAGTGGCTGAAATAAAGAAGGCTCTTTATTTAGCTTTCACAGTAGTCATAAAAACTTCAGTCTAGACAGCCAGAAATCTTCCAGGCACTGAAGGAATTGTTTTCTCTTGAATCCTCATCTTTGACTCTCACGAATTCATGCAAGTTCAGCATGATAGTGATCTTTGTGACAGATCTGAAATGCATAGTGGTGTTAAACAGGGACGTGTTCTGGCAGTAACTCTTCAGTACAGAATTTCCTTTGCTTTTAAATGGTGCTTTGTCTCTGTTCCTCAACAAGTACATTTCCACATAAAAATCAGATGTAAACCAGGTGAAACAGGTTTTATACTGACATCACCACACCCAGTGCATATAAAGATCATGAATACTAAAGCCTTTGAGTCCCTTTCTGTTAACTTGCAATGTGTTTGAACTAATTGTCCATCCAAGGAAAAGACCTTGACTATATGCCAGCTATATTAGTTGATCTGAAAGTAGATGTACAACAGTAGCTCTACATGTGTTTTACTTTTTCATTTGGTCAGGTTCAGATAACTTATCGCTAGATATTGAGATTAATTCTCCCATTTAAAAGGTAGCTGTAAAAATTCAGTCAAGCAGTGAGCTGTCTGTGGGAAAGCAGCCAGTGAAGGGTGAACACCAAGATCCATACTGTGTATGCATTATGCTATAGTGTAGTAGGATATGGAAAACTTGTAGAATGAACAAAGATTGATCACTTTCTCTGTGGGACACGTGGAGTCTTCCCTGCATCGTGAGTGACCACCAGAGTTGTGCTTAAAGGCTGTGAGAAATTGAAGCTATAGCTTGGTAAGGATTTTTATTTTTAAAAATATCCTTTATCTTGTTTTCTTCCTTTTTTTGTGAAGCTGCTTGTTTGTGAAAGTTCAAAGTATTAAAAATTTCTAAGAATTTTCTGTCTCTGTCATGCCAATGATGATTAATCTATATTTTTTACAGCTTAATGGGCAATTTCTAAAATGTCTCTTTGTAAATTTGAAAGTATCACTTTTCTGATGAGATTAAAAAAACAAATAATACACCCTTTTTAAACTTGCTGGCAAAGAGTCATGTATGCTTTGTTCTTTATAAATAATGCCATCTTAGTGCCCTTCATTCAGAAAGATATTTTTCCCCCTTTCCCTGCTGTTCTTGGCCTTTAAATAATTGCGTGCTTGGAAAAAGCTAGGAATTTCTGTTGTGCTCTAGGAATATTACATGACCAAAACTCAGTCCAGTCTGAGTTTCTATGATCCAGACAAGAAAAACTGAAAATAAAGTTTTCTTTATAGTGGAGGATCAATTCTGGGCTTAGTATACTAGTCCTATTAACACAAATGGTTAAAAGGAAATGAGACTTCTATGAGGGTTTTGGGTTTGTTTGTTTTTTTGGTTTTTTGAAGTGTGTTCTAACCTTATTAGCCTAGCCCCTTTACTCCAACTATGGAGGCTATGATTCATGGAAGAAATATAGAATTAAAGCTGGCACCCAGTTGACTGTGTCACATGTTTAGAACATTGCTGTTAGCCAGTACCATCTTTGACCTGGTGATCGCTTACACTTCCCACTCCTTAGCTCTACATCGCCTCCTTCTGAATTTTTTTCTGTGCAGCATAGCACAACCTCATCTGGAGAAACCATCCAAATAGTTTGTATTTTCCTGGGATTGATTTTGTAGCATCTGAAGTAGAAGTGGTGGTTTGCCTAGTGTGCTCACTAAGTAACCCAAAATTTATTTAAGATGGATCTGGTCCAAGTAGATCAATTCAGGGCATAGTGACCCACTATTGAAAAAGGTAATATAAATTCTGGTTTAAAAAATTACAGTGAAGAGAAAGTAGATGCTGATTTATGTACCAGAGTCTTCTGAACCCAATCATTCCTAAACATTTCCTTGGGGCTGTGATATTTTAAGGAGGAAAACCAATTATGTCTTACACTTCATGAAACGGCTCTCAGGAAAACAATAATTCCACCAGTTTACCACTTTCTAATATTCACCAGCCCTCTAACACCAAGATACTGCAGCAATGAGGTCTCTGAGGAATACTGAAAAGCCGACATTTGTAAATGAGATTTTTGCAGCCATTGTTATGCTAATCTGCCTGGTACACTTACTTTATTTTGTGGTAACACAATCATACACTTTAAATAAGGGAAGTGAAATTACTGTCACTGTGTACAGCCTCAAAAGGACCTGTTACAGTACCTGAGTGCATTGGTGCAACTGCAGCATTTTGAGCCAACTGAGTACCCTTCATTATACTTCGAGCATGCTGAATCCTCTAGCTAGCCAACAGTCGCCCACAGTATGAACCATCTCTACAAGTGGCAAGTACTCTCTAATGTAAAAACACTCTAACTTCACATAGGAGGACAAACCACCAAGTCAAATGGATTTGATGTTCAGTCATCTAACAAGCTTACACTGCCTTATTGGAATCATGTTGATTTATTGCCAAAATTGAGCTGCTGTCATCATAGTGAATAACATTGTAATATTTAAGTACAGGGTAAGGTGAAGCATCCTTAACATTTCGACATTGTTAATGCATCATGTATGGACATTATTTTTATAATAATAAAATTTAAAGCTTCCATAAAAGGAAAGCATAACCAGCCTGTCTTGTTAATTTCACTTATAAATCTTTGTGATACTGTTTTGGTTTCTTAGGCTTCCAACTGTCATGAATTGTAATAATTATCCATCTATCGCTTCTTAATCAGGCTTGTACTGTAAAAGGGGGGAATTCTTCTAAACATCTTCATACTTCTGGTGCATGGAAGTTTGTAAACAGGGCTTTGCTACATGTGTGGTTTTAGAAACCTCTCTTTAGTGAGCAGAGCGAAATTTTAAAACCATGCTGAATAGTGTAGAGTAAGTATCTTCCATCTGAATGTTGTCTTCCACTTCTGTTTGTGGCCCAGTCACCTTGTTCTGACTCCAAAGGGTGCAGCAGCCCTCAAACAAACCCAGCTGGCTGCAGAAGAAAGATTTTTTGGAGTGGGGCTTAGTGTGCAAAAAGATTTGAATCAAACAGTATACTTTGGCTGGGAGGAAAGGAGCATGACAATGGCCTTCCTGTAGCTCTAGGGAAGCCAAAGTTTTGCAGCAGTACCTTGTCATGTCCCTTCATAAAGTATGCTGTGTTCTTTCCACAAATGAGTGGGGATCTCATTTCTTCTATCATACAGTAAAGCATTGTTGCTCTGATTTTTTTATTGCTTTTTTTTGTTGGTTTTTTTTTCATATTTGTGACTCCAGCCAAAGGCATTCACCTGAATCCCCATATATTTTTAAACTACAACCGTGTCATAAAGATTTTTGTGTTCTTGGGGCAATAGGAAAATACATTCAGTCACCTGCCAATAAAAGGTTGTTTTTGCAGCTAACAGTCCTCGACTGTCTGTTGCAAACATGCATCACACACTCCTCCCTTCCCAAGCTACATCCCATGTACCAAGATGATAAGGAGTCCTTAGACTGCCTCAATACCATTGCAGATACTCCTTCTATTTCAGGGTATTTCTAGAAGTTGATTCTTGTGGCCAGTTTTAGCCACCCAGAAGCCATAAAGGAGGTCTAATGCAAGGGAGAATCAAGCCTAGTGTTTTGAATCTTCTGAAGGTAAAATATTCCATACACATGTAATTAGTGTCTTAATAACTATTTAATAACTTTTGATGGAGTAAGTGGGAAGAACTTTTGTACTGTGATATACATAATGTAGTTGTTGCATTCCAGTTGTTGTTGGCTGTTTCATTTCTTTCCTTAAATCTGAGTTATTTTTTCTTAGAATATTTGTTTTGTTTTTATTCTAGTGTCATGTCTATAATAGAATTATAATTTGTGTATTCTCTGTGGATTGGTGTTTTTAATTGTGAGCAGATATCTTTTCTGTCTATGAATGGTTATTTTAGATGCTTCCTGGTTTCCTCTGGATTCCCTTATAAATTATTGTTTCCTTGGTCTTCTCATCACTGAGTTATAGCTGGATCCCATCCATTAAAGCTTTTCATTTTAAGCTATGGATGAGCTGAACCGTTAATTCTTAATTTCAAAAAGGACTTCTGCTGACTGTACTAATTTGGTAACTGCCATCATTTTATTCATGTTGAAAATGTTAGATAGTAGCTCCTTAAATTAATAACAGAATGTCATCCACACATGGTATTGGACTAATATGCATCAAATGATATGGGATGATGAAACCTGACATAACCTAATGAGGAGTGATGCATGCTTCAGAGGTACACTGCAGGGTTCTTATTTTTTAATTATTTTTTGTAAATGTCCAGAAGCACAGAAACAGCTGCAGGACATGGAGCACTGCCAGCAGATCCCAGGAAGTACAGCAAGTCACTGAAATTTTTTCAATACCGATCAACAGTTTTCCATACTGTTTGTGATGAGCTACCAGACACCTACATGCAATCATGTTTGCACAAACCATAATCATCTGTTCAGTTGTTAATGTACATTGTTATTGCTGTGAACCTTCCTTAGGCAACTCTACTTCATATGCAATACACTGCATTAAATTGCCATGTGTCTTAAACAGTTCTTAAGTACAATTTTTGTGAGGCATTTGGATGCCTGAAAAGATTATTATCTGCCTCTAGTGTATAACCTGGTTTGCCTAGTTGCTTGTAGTCAGTTAACTACCTTTTTTTCTACTCCTATAGTAACTTTCCTGCATCTGAAAGTTTTAGGGCATAACAAAAAAGCTTTTCTTTGGAAAGACTTTCTTTCGTACCCCATGATTTATATTGTGGCTGTGACCCATACCTGGGCTGTCACTTCTAAAACTGAATCTACAGAAGGAAAAAGTGGAAGTGCGATATACTGAAGGTGATGCTTCATCTTCCTTAGTAGGTTCTGTAAGTGAGATCCTGGAGTTTTTTAGGAGAAACTGGAGTCCCCAGGGGAGTGCTGACTCAGGTTCCTATGATCTGTTTTAATCATAACTGTTGTATGTGAGGCTGGCTCCCATTTCTAACAATGTAGATTCATTGTTGGATAGTTATTAATAAAATTTATTTTAATTCAACTTGAATTTACATGTGAGAACTTTTTCTGGCAGAACCAAAAATTACGTTCTGTTGTTAAATCTTCCAGTTTGCACTGACAGGAACTATATATCAGATATTTTAACACATTAAAAATTTTAAAACTGTGGAAATCAGAAAGGAATACTGAAGATAATAAAATACATTTATGTGATCATATTCTCAGCTGCAAATACTGATAGGCTTAAATCTGTTTTTTGTGGTTTTAAGTCCTTCATTAATTCAATCTGGAATTTTACTATATATATGCTCTTCTGCAGGTTGAATATGCTCTAACGATATACTGTTATGCAAGGTTTCTACCCACCACAGTTCTCACAAACTTCTTTGAAACTTTTCTGATTTCTTTAAGATAGCAAGCTGGAGGTTGCAGATGACATAAGGCACATCCCTCCCAGGAAATGGTGTCTTGCCTGAAATGAGTCTGTATATGGTCTGAGGACTTCTTTCCACTACGGGACATTGATTCAATCTATAATTTAATTTGTGGGGATCCTTATCATGTGACACATTTTTTTGTGCTATTGGACCGTATATTCCCTGAAGTTAATGAGTAGGAAAAAGAATCAAATGTTTCTCAGGGGTAAGACTGATGGGACTCAGTGCTGGGTTTCTGACCTGACAGAGAATTCCCTCATGTGGTAGTTTGCTAAACTTAACCTTCTAAATGGTGCTTTGTAACTCCTGCAGAAATCTACTCCAAGGATACAGATTCATTTTAGTCTACGGCCTAGCTGGAATTCATGTGAGATTTCAAATGTGAAATCACATAAAGTATGTATTCTTGTAAGTAGTGTTAAAATGAAAAATTTTTAGAGCTCCTTGTGTTGTGTTTTTCCAAACATCTGAGGGATAGAGAAGTTATATTAGGTAGGCATGGGGCAGGTCAGTTCCAGAGGAAATAAGGCAGTTGAACAAAAGTGCTCCTATCAGCAAGTTTTCAATGCATCATTGAAACCATTTACTGTTTAATCTGTAACTTCCTGGACCTTCATTTGAACATTGGAAAGCACATTGATGCTTGTTAGTTCTTCTCTGTTAAATGTTTTGCATTTCCTTTGCACAAAAGTTTTTGGCACTGGCCTTTCCTGATCTAACAGAGGAAGTGGGGAGTGGGGCAGAGAAGAGGAAGGGGAAAGATATTGGAAAACTGCCCAAAAAGGAAGCAGTTTTATGTTCCAATTATTATTCAGTTTTCTATAAAAAAATTAGCTAAGAGTGCATATATGGACTTCCATTCAGAGAGTAAGCATAGAAATAATGGTCTAATTAGCAAGTTTGCCTGAACCTAGGAGCTTGCAATTGTTGTACTGAAATATTAGAGGCCAATTATTGCACCAATTTAAGCATGACTTTTTTATAGACTCTTACAGTTTCCTACTGTAAAAACATCTGCAATAATCTAAAGCGAACAAAACCAAGGCTCTCTCACATAAAAAATATTGAACTTTCTGACAGTGATATCAACAAGTTCATATATAGGATACACTAGAATAGACTGGAATAGACTAGACTAGACTAGCCTAGACTAGACTAGACTAGACTAGAATAGAATAGAATTAGAATAGAGCAGAGCAGAGCAGAACATTTCAGTTGAAAGGGACCTACAATGACCATCTAGTCCAACTGCCTGACCACTTCAGGGCTGACCAAAAGTTAAAGCATGTCCTTAAAAAGGACATTGTCCAAATGCCTCTTCAACACTGGCAGGCTTGGGGCATCAACCACCTCTGTAGGAATCCTGTTCCAGAACTTGCCCACCCTCTCAGTGAAGAAATGCTTCCTAATGTCCAGTCTAAACCTCCCCTGGCGCAGCTTTGAACCATTCCCAGGCATCATGTCACTGGATCGCAGGGAGAAGAGATCAGCACCTCCCTCTCCGCTTCCCCTGCTCGGGAAGCCGTCGAGAGCAATGCGGTCGCCCCTCAGCCTCCTTTTCTGCAAACTAGACAAACCCTGTGTCCTCAGCCGCTCCTCACAGGACATGCCTTCCCGCCCTTCCAGCAGCTTTGTTGCCCTCCTCTGGACACACTCAGGTGCCTTCGCACCCATCGTGAACTGCGGGGCCCAGAACCGCACACAGCGCTCAAGGTGAGGCCGCTCCCATGCTGAATACGGTGGGATAATCACCTCCTTTGGCTGGCTGGCTGTGGCTGTGTTTGATGCTCGCCAGGATGCGGTTTGCCCTCTTGGCTGCCAGGGCACACCGCTGACTCCTGTTGAGCCTGCTGTCAACCAGCACCCGCAGATCCCTTTCTGCAGGGCGGCTCTCCAGCTGCTCCTCTGCCAATTTATACCTGTGCTTGGCATTAATCCATCTGATTACCAAGTCTGATATTCATTCTTGTTAATTTTCATGCTATCTATGATTGCCCAATGCTCCAGTCTATCTAGATGCCCCTGCAAGGCCTCTTGTCCCTTGAGAGAGTCAACAGCACCTTCCAATTTGGTATTATTGGCAAACTTGCTAACCGTGCATTCAACTCCTGCATCCAGATCATTGAAAAAAACAGAACCAGCCCTAGAATTGAGCCCTGAGGAGCACTGCTGGTGACTGGTCACAAGCCAGATGTAGCCCCATTCAGTATAACCCAATGAACCCTGCCATTCAGCCAGTTCTTCATCCTGAGCACCGCCAACCTGCTCACCTCACAAATGGACAGAAGGATATTGTGAGGGTCAGTATCAAAAGCCTTTACTAAAATCCAGAAAAACTACATCCACCACCTTCCCTTCATCTACTAGGAGGGTGACCTTATCATAGAAGGATATCAAATTAGTTGAACAGGACTTTTCCTTTGTGAACCCATGTTGACTGTGCCTTATGATTGCTGCGTGTTCCCTTCTTATAAATTGGAATAACACTGGCTAGTTTCCAGTCAGTGTGGACCTCCCCAGACTCTCAAGACCTTTGGTAGATGATTGAGAGGGGTCCTGCCATAACATCCACTAGTTCCTTCAGTACCCTGTGATGAATCTCATCTGGCCCCATGGACTTGTGAGCATTCATCTGATACAGCTGGCCTCTTACGGTTTTAATGTTCATAAGTGGAAAGTCACTTGTCCCACAGCCATGGTCCTCTGACTCAGGGGACCAGGCAGCCCAAGGTCTGTCAGTTTTAATAAAGACTGAGGCAAAAAAAAGGCATTGAATGCCTCCACATTTTCTTCACCCTTATTAGTCAGGTGACCATCTTCAACAAGTTATCGACCTGATGTTTTCTTTAGACCTCCTCTTGCTATTAATGTACTTGAAAAAACCTTTCCTGTTGTCTAACACAACACTGACCAGTTTCAACTCTGAGTTTTGGCGTTTTATGTCTTCTCCCTGCATATATGAACCATAGCTCTGTAATCTTCCTGAGAAGCCTGACCTCGCTTCCAGAGATCGTACAATTTCTTTTTCCTCTTGAGTTCCACAAGGAGTTCCCTGTTCAGCCAGGCTGATCTTCTGCCCCGTTTGCTTGACTTACAATATAACTTTAATTAGTATAAGCACATCATCTTTTGAAACAGATACAGTTAAATAATTGGTCCCCAAAACTACGAAAATCAAATGGTATTATGTCCCAAAATCAAATCAAGTAATGTTTTGTCATCGTAACAATCATGTAGAAGTTTCTTTTATTTGGTTTGCAAATTTTATTATATAGCTTTCTGATAAAATTACACCTCTATTTTGGGTTTTAGTCAGGTTATATTTTATTGAAAATTCAAGAGTCACCTCATAATTATATACATATTTCAAAATATCAATTTATTGGGGAAATGTATTCAGAATTAACCATTTCATTTACTCAAGGAGTTTAGAATAATCTTCCTGAGCGTTGCACTGTCCAAAAATATCATGTTATGACAAAGCTGGATTGTGAACTATGGTGGAACAAAGTAGCCAGGGCTGCCTACAGCTTGAGAATCAGAAAGTCAGACCCCACTACCCCTTTTATTAATTAACACCAGCTGTTTGAAATACCTACAAGGCACCTTACATTCTTTATTTCTCACATCTGGAAATTAAAGCACAAATAAACACAAGTTGCTTTACTGCTAAACAAAATTCTTCTACTTCATTCATAGGCAAAATATCCAGTCTCACTTCGTTAGCCAACCAGAATGTGATTACTTTACATCAGCTGTCTAACAACAAACAAACCAACCTCATATGTCTAGCCATAAAAAGCAGCACTATGCTTCAAGAAACAAATGTAAGATGGCATCAAAAGGCTCACTAACCCAAAAAGAGTCCTGACAATACTAATAGCATTGAAATAAGCTACAAAGTCAATATCATGCTCCTATGAATAAACCATTTCAGATAAGTAGAATTTAAAAATCAAACCTTTGAAGGCAGTGGTTAACTATTTACAAAAACTTTAATAAAGTACCATTGACATAATTTTAAATAGTGTTCAGATTAATAGAGTAAGATGTGCTATCCAAATGTGTTCCTCGTTTCTAGCTTTGTTTGATGGGTTTAATGAGTCACTGCTTAAGATCACAACTGATTTAGCACTCAAGGTGCAGTGCTAGGATGCTTTTTGCTTTGCAGAAAGGTCAGTGGGAAGAATCCCACGTTTCCACACATGATGCCCTTGTGCCTTTGAAATCACTGGGAATTTGGCTTCAATAGTGCCAGTATCTGAACTGAGCTCCTGGCAGTGCACATTTGAATAGGAGGAGGTAAAATGTTTTCACTGAGGGCAGCTACAGAGCTATTTGCAGAAGCAATGGTATCCCAGTGACACGTAACATCTATTTCCCCGCAGTGAGAAGAAAGATCCATTACGGTGGACCTTTCAGCATCACATGAAATGAGCTTCTGCATTGCAAAGACAAACCTGATTTCTGTACTGGGATGTCAGCTTCAGCCTCCACTTGTTATGCCAGCGAAGGCAAACAAGATAGTCAAGGCTGCAGCTCTTTGCTCATTAGGGTCTTCTTCCTGGCACGTTAATAGTCACTTGTCCCAATAAGTGGCTTGGTGGTCCTTCTCTGCTGGTAGATAACGAAGCTATCACCAGGGGTCACACTGGCCTGAAACACCCATAGGTGAAGTAAAAAGAGATTTCTCTTTATGTAAATGAAGTAAATATTTCATGCAAATCAGACACGTTGGGTTTTTTTTCTGGTATAGGAGGAATGAAACTGTCCCCTCTCTGTTAAGATCTTGTGGATTTTTTGGGTTTGTTTGTTTGTTTGTTTTTTACATCCTGCAAAGATTTCTTGGATTTTATCTTTGGACAATATCTTTTTTTCCTCTTTTCCTTTGTTTCTCTACTATCTGTGGTTGTACTCGACGCTGTACATCAGAAAACACAGAAGCTGTCCCTATTCAAAAGAGTTTGCTATAGGAAGTGAGATACAGCAGATGGAAAAAGACAGACTGATGGAACGAGGAGCACTTTGACAACACCAGTCAACCTGACAGTTGGTAGTCTTAGATCACCAGCATCGTAACAACTGTTGTCAAGCTACTTGTAGGCACTGCAACAAAGGAGAATTTTAAAAGCATGTTTTGAAGGAGGAAGATAAGTTTACTTTGCAGTTATTTATGGAAACATATTAGCTTACAGAGGACAGACACACAATTTAACAGTATAGGCAATCAAGGTCAGCACCACAAATGTCCACTACTATCCAAGTGTCATACACAAGTTTATGCAGCCATACATCTTATTTTACATTAGTCAACTGAAATTCACAATCCATATTTTAGAAAAGTCTGTATGAGTGCAATCTCCCTTCTCTCTCTTCAAGAAAAATTCCCTTACTGCCATATTTTAAAAAGTCTTGGTAGCAAAAGAAAATGTCAAATTTTGCATTCCTTTTCCAGCATGGTAATAATGCTTTATTTCAAGAACAGTCAAAAATGTACATATCTGCCTATTTTACAGGAGGTGATGAGAGAATAAAGAGATCATGCACCACACTCAGCCTGGGGAAAAATTAGCAGCTTACAGCATGTGAACTCAGCAGGTCTCTGGGTTGGTAGAATTTCAGTGCTAGAGTTGTCAGGGTGACTTGAGTATTAAGGTTTTTGGATGAGGAAGGAAATGTGTCTCCTCTTCAGATAAATCTGGACTTCAGAAGTTGATGAATGCATACAGATAATCTCCAAACTCAAGTAACCAAGGAGAGAGAAACTGAAGTCTATGCTGCATAAGCCTACCTAGAAAGATTTCTTGGAAGTGACCGCCCACCCTGCTGCAGGTTCACTGATACGTGTTTTACTTCTGCTGTAGTGCAATTCCTTTGTTGCAGTGAGGCAGCATCACTTCTTATTGCCACAGTTTCTTACTTCTTTTTCTTTTTCCCAGTGAAATGGCAATGTCTGAAAATGGCAACAGAAATGAAAAGCTGTCCTGTGGCTCATGTAGTATATTTGTACAAGGCTGGGGGAGGAACTCAGCACAATGTTCCTTCTTGACATTCATTTCTCCAGAGTCTGTGCAAAATAGTTGTTCACATCCCAGGGTAAACCATTTATAAAATAAGACAAGGAGATAGGCTCACGGTCTGTCATGTCGCAGTCAGTATGCTTGACTGTAACAGACTAAAATATATGTTGTGCCTCTGGAGCGGGAGGCGAGAGGCAGGATGTCATTTGGCAGAGCAGGCAGCCTGTGATTCTTGCTGGGATACTATGACTCCAAATTTTTTCTGCTATGGGTTTCTATTTTTATCATGAACTATCTTCTCCTGTCTAAATTACCACAGAAATTGTGTGCAAAAAATATTTGCTAAAGCACTGATATTACAGCAAATTGCTCAGGTAGTTCTCACAATGAACTAAAAGGGTCTTTACTTTCAAGAGTGACTAGGGTATTTCTATATGACAATTTCTAAGTCTTCAGCTTGAAAACCAGCCTACTTTGTGGATGTTGAATTGCATAGCACTAACATTTCACATTCCCAAACCTGAACCAACTAAACTTGCTTTTGAAATATGCAGGCTGTGGTGCTTATGTAAATAACTGCACATATTTTCTCATTGCATATTTAAGAATTTGGTTTGATACTTGCAATTGCACACACACATGCATACATATAATGAAAGAAAGAGAGAAAGGGATACATACCTACCTTGACAGATGCTATTCTGTACCTCCAGAATCATTACAGTTTTGTAAAGAAGGAGGAAAAGATAAAAAAATAAAAAGAAATATATAGTCCTTTTTATGGTGGCCTATAGACAATGGACAAATTACAATTTTTTTAACTTATTTGCTTTCTCCACAATTTCTAAATCTGTGTCAACTCTAATATGTAGTATATTTGACTAGTCTCATACAGTTTCTTTTTAGGCAGCTCTTTAATATGCTTTTTCAACCTGTTATCCTGCAATTACTAATTGCTTATTATTTTATAAGGCAGCAATTTAATTCTGGACATCAGACACTACAGGCAGGAGTTTAATACATATCCTCAGCTCCTAAGTCTTGTAGTCAGCTCCATCTAAATGTAGAAAAGCAGCTTGAAAATTCTGCATCTCTTCATGATTTTCTTTCTTCCACAGCTCTATCTGCATTACCAGCAGAAAGAGAGATGTGACTTTAGCAGGGCAGCTAGGGGCACTCTGCCTGTGAGTGACAAGTGCCTGGGGAAGGGATGTTCATTATCAAGTTCTTACACCTGGCGTGGTAATAAGCTTCACACTTGCACTAGCTGGTGTGTAGAAAGGAGACAGTACATGGCCATTCCTTTTCCTTACATCAGTATGCCTCTTCAGGGCATGCTGGGGGCAGCCTTAGCTGTCCTGTCTTTCCTTTCTCAATTGTACTTCAGTTCCTGAAACTCATACAAAGGCAGAGATCCTCCCCCAGGTCTTACAGCTGTAGTTTGGTTCAAACCATACCTATTTTCTTGGCCAGTGGTCCATATTCTCAGGGCCAAATGCCCACTGACTGCACCAACAGGAATTTCACCCTGCAAGTGCATTCAGATAAGCTGTCATAGCCTCCTGCATAGCAGAATATCCTATTTTCCATCTCTTTCCCAGCTAAGGCAGCTTTGCTGTGTGACTAGTATTTCACTCCAAAGCATGACGGATTTCTGGGAGCCTGAATTTGCATAATTTTACTGACTTTTAAGGAGAGGGGTATTTGCATAACTCCCCTAAAATGTCTTCCTTATATATTCTCATATATTCATCTTCAATATTTGTCAAACTATATGGCTTTAAATAAGATAGGCAGAAGAGGGAGGTAGCTGATAAGGTATAAAGTTCTGAATCAGTCTGGTGGCATAAAACTAAGTGCTGAGGAATTATTGGTGACTTTGTCTATTCCTCACAGCTGTAATATGCCTCAGGGAAAACTGCAGAAAAGTAACAACCCAAATGAAATAAAGTTCTTTAAAACCTATACTTCTGTTTAAAGTAAGCCACAAAGTAAGCTCATTTTGCAGAAGTAATTTCGCTTTAAAATGTCTTATGCTTGAAATAATTTCTTACCTTGTAAAAGTATATGATGGTTCATGATCAATGAATATTGCATACTAAAATGGAAGTAGCATTCATATAGATAAAATATGTAATATTACTCTTGTAGTCAGAGGCCCAGAGATTTCTGATCTCTGATCTCTGGTCTGCTATTGGCTTGACTATATGTGCTTTCTCATTTACAAAATGTTTACTTAGAACTATTACAAAATGAACTCATTTTGCTGAGTAAATTGCTAGTAGGGGATAATTTGTTTGAATAAACAAGTGGTTTTTTTTCTATTCTGTTTCCTGCCCTTTCTATTCAGGAGGACTTTTTTCTTTTAATATATATGGCTTTTTGTTCCAAATTATTTTACTTAGTTTGTCATTATCCTTGAGGTGTGCATGCTGTACAGCTGCAGGTTTTTGGGGACCTTTCAGCATTCAGAAATTCTGCATTTTAGTTATGAGTGCATAAAACTCACTGTAAAAATGGCAAGACTTTTGATTTTCTTCCCTCACTGAGTACAGCTCTTGCTGTCTAATACGTGGTGAAAATATTCATAGATATTGCAGGATTGGTATTGGTCATCTGTGATTTGTTTCCTAATATTTGCATACAATTAAATATTTCTCTATAATTCAGCGGTCTGGTTATTTGTAAATGTATGCTTGAAAGGACACAAAGTGTACAATGACAGGTATGGTAAATCTGGTAAGTTTTCAGTTAATGTTCATGAGTATATTCACCCTTTCTTACTTATTGAATGTCCAGTGCTAAGTGTTGTTCTTGGTGCTTTCCTGCTTCAGTTAGGTATATTTGAAGGTCTGAATCAAATAACACATGACTGCTCTCAGATGTACTATTTTGAGAACAATCTGAATTCATTTGTTATTAGACATTTAACTGGCTGCTCCCCTCCGTGAGCTACTCATTTGAACTACAATAATCATGTAGTAATCATAAGCTCCTATTGAGATAAAGATAAATATAAATACTGAAACAGTGTATAACACCTTAACTCCATTTCACTCTTCTGCGTGTATTAGAGCTACCAGTGAATATAGCTGTTTCTAATCCTTTATGGAAATTAAAGTAAGTGTAAATTGCTGAAATGCTGCACATGGGCAAAATGTCAGATTTGTTGCATTATTAGGGGATTTGCATTAGTTTGAATCATAGAAAACAATAGTTGCTGAACTAATTGCTAGGAAACTGCAAATGTTCCCTGGAGAATTCAAGCCTTACACTAATGTGGAGACATTTCTCCCTGGATGTTTCAATTGTGAACATTATTGCTATTTTTAAAAAATGTTTTACTATACTATAATTTTTTAAGTTTTGCTTTATTAAATAATGTATCTGTATTCAGACAATTTTGAGGGTATTTCTCTATCAAAATAATCTTACTACTATGTTGGGGATTTTAGAGATAGCTATAGTTTTGACTCCTTGTTGCGAGTCAAAATATCTATCATGATTTGCAGTCATTGTCGTGATTATCTCAAAGCCATGACTAATACAGATTCACAGCATGGGTTTAACAGAAGTATTCTGAAGGTATTTCTAACAAGAGACATCATGCATAACGTCATTTTTAGAGAAGATTGCTTTAGGTTGCCATCTTGTGGTGCAAATTCGGTTATTGAAAGGAAAGGAGAAATTGACCTTGCTGTTGACAGTAATACCCTGTTCTTTAGGTAAAAGGGTCTGAAATCTTCTGAAGATAAACATACTTCATCCAAAAGGAAATGATCCCTAGATGAAGATTCAAATGCAGACTCATATGATTTATTACATAAATACCCAATATTGCCATAGGTTCTCTAGATTAATTTACCTTTACTGTTTATCTACTATGGACCAAATATTCTCTTTGTCATGACTGTTTTCTAGTTCTTCATAATGTCTAGTGTAAATAATAAAACTCTTAGAAACCAGATGGAATTCCACGTTCAATTGTCATACCTGCATTTGCCTTTGGCATATATTCATGAGGCCTGAAGGTGTAAAAAATCAAGCCCTACATACTCTGGACAGCAGGAAGAAAGCTTGCTCTTAGACACACATAGTATCTTGCTGCTGTCAATACTTTTCTGCTGTCTTATAAATTTATTCAGTCCTACAGAAAATTTTTATTTGCCAACTCCTGTAGCAATAGCCTTTGAGAGTGGCATAATCCAGTCCCACAGATTTGTCCCCACTTAGCCAGTTTTGCTTATATATGAGTGATAAAAGATATAAGAATAGCAAGATTTACTCTGTAAAGCAAAATCACTGTTTCACAGTAACCAAGGAGGCTGTAGGCATTGCTTCCCCGACAAACCTATAAAATCTTGGAAGCCTTTGTACAATATTGATTTTTTTCTTTAAAACAGTGTGCTGAAGAGACAAGAGGACTAGACTTTGTGTGTGTAAATAATACAGCATTAAATATCAACAAATCTCTTCTTCCAGTAGAAATTTTTCTGAGTGAGACGGATGTGATTGTTCACCTGGGACTTCACAATTGTTGCTGATTTTTCTAGAGGGGTTGCTCACACAGCTCAGAAATAAGCCTGTAAGATAAGTAACTGTGCTATAGTGCTATGTATGGTAGGTCTGTACCATGTGGAGGAAAAGAGAAAAAGCATAGCTTTGGTCTTCACAGTCCTTGAAAAACAACTTACTTGTTCAATCCTTTCCAAAA